>NC_054832.1:55051432-55316432 GCF_018345385.1 Vulpes lagopus
ACTTTTTTATGACTGATAGTTGACATGAATAAAATCTGCACTGTCACATGAAAATATATTCATGGTTTGTAATATTGCTACCAGTCTTAACTAGGAAATTTGAAAAATTCTTTTTACATGTGATTCCCTCAATAAAAATCTATCAATAAAAATGTGTGATGTACTGTACTTACTTGTATATATTGTTTAAGCATGTCTAGTCTTAACAGGAAAGTACCTCCATATTGATTGGCTTTGAATGAAAAATCAAATCTTTTGCTTAAAATATTACATGTCTGATGAATAGAAGAAATTTCCTCGGACAATTTCTGTACATTTATCCACTTTGCCACACACTTTTGGTAGAAGACCCCAAGAAAGCACATTTACGTTGCCATATATATGGTTCTTTCCTTGCCTATTTGAGCTATGACACCAGATGGGTTACACAGCACATAGGGCAGTATTCCTGTACTGGAACAATCACTAATAACTAGTAGCAGTGACTACAAACTACATGCACATATGCTGCTAAACCATAATATGCTCCCAAATAAAATTAGCTAGATTTCAAAAACGCCACTCCCTTGACTATCAAAGTTCACTTGATAGAAAGAAATGTGTCACAAAGAACAAGTTGCATATGGGATCCTGAGCATAATAATTTATGCTTCAGTAATTTAGCTGTGCATCAACCCAGCAGGAAATACCTGAATATCCCCAAATGGACCTAGACTCACAAGAAAGTCTTCATGAAGATTGACTATAAATATGCTTGTTCGTGGGACGTCTAGGTGGCTCAGATGGTTAAGCATCGGTCTTCGGCTCACATCATGATCTCCAGGTACTGGGATCAGGCCCCACGTTAGGCTCCTTGCTCAGCAGAGAGTCTGCTTCTCTTTCTCCCTCTGCTTCTCTCCCCTGCTAGTTTTCTCTCTTTCTCTCTCTCTCTCTCTCTTATTCTCTCTCTCTCTCTCAAATGAATAAATTTTTTAAAATCTTAAAAAAATAAGATAAATAAATATGATTGCTCATTGTATAAACTTCTTACTGTTCAAATTATCACGAAGAAGGAAATGGCCTACAATCATGCCATCAAAGAACACAGCTAACTTTAAGTCTATTTATTTCTAGGCTTTTTACTGCAGGGTTTACTTCCGCTATCACCTCTTAAGTTCCAACTCAGTCATCCAGGATCTTATGGGCCAGAACTTTGGGATCATTGGCTGCTCTGCAGGCCATGAGAATGGCCCAGTTGTTTGCTGACCAAGTTATATTCTTCGAAATGTAATGGATTATATGTTGCTTAAGCTTTGCTGAAGAAAAGGGGACAATTTAATTTTCAACAAGACTGTGTTACTCCTTGCTGCATATTTTTCTATCCACTTTAAAAAATTGTAATTGGGGGGAAGCAGTTATTTCTAGATCCTGTGTATCTTTGAAAAGCTTCCTTGATCAGTCTGCAAGCTATTCTTGTTCCATAATTTTCCAGCCCTCTGTGGTAGTCAGCTGTGATTAAACTCTCCAGTTTCTGCCTCATGATTACTTTTGTGCACACCCTCCTGAAGATGCATAATGCTTGCTTTTGTTTATTTGTTTTCTTTTTCCAGTTTAAGACATTTTGGTGGGGACAAAATCCTTACCTCGACAAAGGAATACTGCATGTTCTTTAAAATGCTTGGTTTTGACCTTTGATTATATTCCTTTCGATATAATCATAAGAAATGCATGACCCAATCATCCTACAGAGGCATTCTAAGAACTTTTAAAAATAACTGTCCTACTGCCTCATAAAAGAAGTGGAGAAAATCCACAAGGAAGAAACAACCACTTAGAATATGTTGTGTAAATATTCTAGAGTCAAAGGAAAGACAGATGGAAAAGAAAGTGATTTCATGCACCTTTCCTTGCATTTAAGCCTATTTTCCATTGGATTCAAAAAGGGAAGTAATATCTTCATCAAACACTCTGATGCTGTGACCTTTAAATCAAAGTGTATGCAAGGAAATAATTTTCCACTGTAAAATTTCACTTTTTACAGTAAGTGGTTTGTAATATCTGCATATTTATAGTATTAAGGTAAGTAGGTAATTTGTAAAATGCATTTGAAGATACTAGAGCTGAGAATCAGACACCCTCTAGCAGCTCATCTGATCCTGCTAATCAAACTTCCCAGCTTCAAAGGGCTAATGCGACATTACCACATAGTCCATAAGAGCAGCGGTTTCAGGCATCAAGGTGATATAATGATCACAGACACAAGAGAAAGATTTCAATTAAGGGTAGCATAGCAGCACGCTACTAAAGGCACACAGCATCATGCTAATTAAAGTGCAATAAGCCAACAAAAGCCATCGAACGTTATACTACCAGAGGCAAAATAGAAAACTGATGAACCAAAGCAATTGTTTTGTTTTTAAAATCAAAGTGCCAATACATTACTGACTAGTGAAATAAGAATGAATATGGGTCTCTATGGAATGAAAATAGTGTCGAATATTGAAATTTTAAATCAATTCTGTAACCAGATGATAAAAAGTGGAAGTGTGAAGCCCTGAATATGCCCCCAAATTGTAGTAGGTAAATATAAACACACAATTTTATTGCATTAAAATGAATGGTTAACATTTCCGAATAAATGTCTTTATTGAACATCTACTGTAAAAAAAAAAAAAAAGCACAGTGAGTTAACTAAATTATCATGCATTCTTATTCTTGTCAGTGAAATAGTCTCCTTGAAATTAAAACATATTTATGCTTTAACATTTTTCTTTGTGCATAAAACAACATTGTCTCTGCAGGAAATGTGGCATTATATCAATGGCTGTTAGACTGAAGGCAATAGTCAAGTCAAATAAGTAAGCATAATAGTACACAATTGTAGAAGTCAATTAAATAAGTCAATTTAATGCTTAAGAGTATACTTTTCTCTAGAACTGAAATTGAAAACAAATTTTTTTCAGCAGAAGCTATAATCACTGAATAGATATAAACACGTGAAGAAAATTATTTTATAGATACAATAATCAAAACCATTTTAACTTTGTGGTGATGTAATTTGGGTTTATAGTCTGTGGTTTTAAGGCACTATGCACATCAAAGCATGTAAGACAGGTCCAAAACATTTTGAAGAGATATAAAGAGTATAATTAAAAATATCATGATGGGTGCTCAAAGGAATTCTTTGAAAGATCTCAAATAAACAGGGCATTAATGAGAATGTTGTAATAAAGCTGTGGACTGGGCTATGATTCTCAGTTGTATAATGTGAATTACAACATATAATTATAGCATTTACAATCCAAGTTATGAAATCAGCTAGTATTTATGGCCAATGTCCACACATGCTGTTGTTAATGGCTGGCGAAAATACACAGCAATCATTGTGGTATAATGGAACTCCAATTCTCATCTTTTATCTTTGAAAGCCAATTTATTGAAATCTAGCATTTGAGCTAATCTTTTCACAAAATGTTTAAACAAGCAAACTTGGGACATTTCCACAACATTTTTAAATAAAAAAAAGAAAGAAAGAAAGAAAGAAAGAAAGAAAGAAAGAAAGAAAGAAAGAAAGAAAGAAAGAAGATACATATTGTCTCAATAAAGAATTTCCAAGCAATTAAGTTAATGTATAATAACTTTGTCACAATGGAGTAATGAAACATAATTGCTCCCAAATCTATCAAATATCAAAAGTTATAAATTATTTCAGCCAATGTTGATATATACATATTCACAAGTTATAGGAATATCTTGGATTTACAGACTCTTTTGTGGATTGGAAAGCACTATAGATTTTGCAAAATATAAAACAACAAAAAGAAGTTGTCTATCTCCAACATTTCTTCTATCTGCAAACATATATATTAAAGGAAACTTCTTCACCAGATAGTAGAAACTTATAAATCGGTGTACATTTCAAAAAATGGATTATATATCTATATGTTTGCTCTAAAAAATAGAGCTTGAAAGGCAGGATTCAAAGGAACCTGCCATTCTGAACATGTACAAAGGAAGTGGTTTCCTTAGCAACAGGAAATAGGTGAAAGCTCTCAGGAGTGATCCTTCCACCCAAGCCCCTTTTGAGTTTGGTAATGTTTCCAAGCTCATGTAGGAAAGATAGAGTGAATTTATCATGAAGAAACAATAATGCTAGTTAGGGAGCTTTTGCAGCATTTATGAGTTGGCGAAGGCCCTGTTTGGTCTTGTTGGCATGACAGGAAGGGTTTTCCTAGAGACTTGGCTTCTTTTTTTCCCTTCCATGTATTTCCTAGATGTTTAAGCCCTTAAAACTCTGTTGTGAATTTTTAAAATTTTTATCTAAGTTCAATTAATTAACATAAAATGCATTATTGGTTTCAGTAGTAGAAGTCCATGATTCATCAGTCTTATATAATACCCAGTGCTCATTACATCACGTGCTCTCCTTAATGTCCTGGGTGATGGACATTAATGTTGTGAATTCTTAATGACTTATAAGGTCCATCTTAATAGCCACACATGGAAACAAAATTGCAGGGTTTTGTACAAATCATGTAGTTATAACATTGATTTCTGAATTCATTTACAATAATATCACATTTTAAATATTTATTTAATTAAATCATATGTTTTGGTTTTTACCAAGACATGGCAACACCTACTGTATAGGAAATACTTTTAAACATTTTAGGAAGAGCATGTTATTAATTAATTAATTAACCAATTATTTAATGCCATGGACCCTTCAATGGTAAAGTTAAAATTTAGGCATATAGAGTTTTTGTTTTTGTACTAACTTTGACTTTGGCACAATAAAAATATGTGAGAAATAGAATGAATGAATAACTTCACTTTTGATGTTTTTTCTTTGAATCATTAAATTTTATTTTACTGTAAGGAACCATAGAAATGAGAACTTTCTTGACAAATTCTATTTAAATACTTCATTTATCATGCTCTATGTGAGAGGCTGGGAATATGAAGATGAATAATGAGCAGCCCTGGCCCCAAAAGGACTGCAATCATTTTTACTATGTAATTTCAAGAATTCAAAATAACTTAGCAATTAGGTGCATTTCTCCTGCAATAGTTCATAATTATATAAATGAATACTCTTGTATCAGATATGAATTTTATAATTATTATGTTTAGCAATAATGAAGAACTAAAGAGAGAAATGATGCTATAGAACTTGCATTTTTACTGACAAAGTTCTTCAGTAGAAATTTGGTGCATTTAGGTATTTTTTAAAAATTTTAAGTGATAACTCTAAAGGAGACTGGGATAAACAAATCTTAAAGAGAAGACTTGAGTGTTCAGAGTAGCAGTGAAAGCTGAAGAAAAAGTGGCTTGATTTGAGTAGAGTAGTAGAATTATGCAAAATTCAATAGCATATCTCTCAAAATATAGTCATTTATCTAAAATGAAAATAGCTTATTTCTGATTATAGAATAATCCATGGGCAGCTATACAATGCAGAATAGCACACACAAAACTTAGAAGTACTGGCAATCCCATCATCCACCTGGTCTTATTCTCGGAAATAAATAGACAGTAATTCTAGAGTAGTTGATATTTATGAAGCTCTCACTCTGTGCCATCTCCTGTGTAATGTAGTTTGTATGTATTGAGTTCATCTCCTTTAATAAACTTACCAACAATGGGAAATAGGGAACATTAATATTCTCTTTCTATAGGTGATGAAACTGTGGCAATACAGAAATTAAATAACATTCTCAATGTCAGACAACTAGAAATAAAATAGGATATCTTAAATTGTAGAGGTATATGTTATCTCTCTTTCAGAGAAAGCGATTTCACACAAGTAATGTTATTCTATTATACAATATTATTCCTACCAATTTATTTCAAATGCAAAATGTAATATCAAAGGTAAATCTGTAAGTGGTACTATCTGCATAATTCAGTTCAGTTTACTTCTTTTGCAGCAACTAAGGAGGATTAAAGAAAAGAAAATAGATTATAATGGGAAAACAATGACCATTTGCTAAAATATCAACATGATCTTTCTCAACTGCTGTGCAAACTCATGTTTGCATTATTTAAACCTTTGATCTCCAGTAGTGGCTGAAAAAGATTAGAATGGAAGACATTGGCTTCAACACCATGACTAAATTTAATCAGGCATTTTGTTCAGAAACATTAATTGAATTTTATGCTAGAGTTGTTTTTTTTTAATTTTATAGGTTCAGCATATACACCAATGAATAAAATAAGTTCATTGTATTTATGGATCATACATTTTAGATGGTCCCTAGAATCTGTTAGAAGATGAAAGAATGAGTCATAGTGTTAGATGAATGCAGAGAGCACAGGAAGGAAAGGAAAAGTGTTATAACCTCTAGTGAACATTTTGTTAATGAGAATCCAAATTTTCCTAGCTTTTGCCTCCTTTGTTTCTCTTATAGAAGATTCAAGGGTGATTGTTCTTTTCTCAGGAATTTCTTACCTCTTTTCAATGTTTCTTTCATGCTGTGAAGTCTTATCAGGGTTCCAAAGCTCCATGGGGTGCTATTCCAAGATAGATTTAAGAAGAATGTATATTTAGATTTTGCATTATTATGCACATTTGCAGAGATAAAGATTCGATTTTATTATATTTCCCAAGGTTAAATATGTGAACAACCAAATTTCTTGCTTTATGTAGTTTTTCATATATTTCAAAAAATTGTTAATCCTCATACTTCTATTCATAGCATCACTTGAGGTGATAGGGACTTAAAAATAATAAAAATATAAAGCAATTGAGGTATTATAGTCAAAGGCTCCCAAGTATGAAGTCAATGTTGACACAGTAGAGAAAGAAATTTAAATTTCTATACTCAATCTCTGCTCTTTTTGTTTAGATCTGGATAAACAAATTCACTATAACATGAGAGTCAATCTCTTGAATAAAGCTGAAAAGCAGTGACTAATTGGCCACATTATACATATTTAAGGGAAACATCAACATTGGTCAAATACATTTCTTTTTCTTTTGTTTTTATACATTTCTTTTTAGATAGGCTATTTCAAGATGTTTTTTCCCCTAGATAGCTTGGTAAATACAGAATCAGTTCAAGAGAATTGAGAATTTTCATGGGTGTGATTCTATCAAACATTGTAGTCTAATGAATTATATGCTAAACTTTGAGATACTTCTGTTTATTTAGCATTAGAGCTTACCCAACCTAGGCACTGTGCTGGAGCCATATGTTCTTCAACTTCTTTTCCCCCCACCCCCAGGCTCTTTGATGATCATCATCATTGAGTTTGTACCTGTTATTATACCATTTTTTCTCATTTTAACATGCTCCCTTTTCATATTAAAATTTTAAAAATTTCCATCTTCATTTACATTTATTAATGACTTCTGGGAGGCACCTTAATCATATCAGTAATGAGTTGTTAGCTTCAATTAAAGAAGGTGGCCCTTCTCTAACCTGGTTGTCCTTTTCCTGATCTTTATCTTTCAATTTTACAGGTTACACTCAAAGCCTAGCTTGTCCATTGATTACATGAACCAGTTTTCCAAAGTACTATAACTATGTCATTGACTTCTTCCTCCCTCTTCCTGGAATTGTAAATGAAATAAAAAATTATGATGTAGGTTGTGTAGATGTATAACTACAGCAAAGAGAAAGACAAGGTAGTACATAAAAACAATCAATGACTCCTGACATAAGAAACACGTAGCTTTCTGTGGCAGTTTCCTTGTAAAATACAGGTATTGAACATTAATGTGAGAGAGGGTAAAAGAGAATCATCATGTCATTTTCAGTTAGACCTTTAAGGCTTGATGGAACACATGTAGCATCAGAGTGTCCTAACGGAGGAGAAAGTGGGGGTAGGCAGAAAGTGAAAGAAGAAGGAAAAGTGACAGGCAATCCATTCTTTAAAAAGTGTGTGAGTTGGTAAATTTGAAACATTCAAATCCTGCTTTTTGTTATGCCATCAATCATAAATGGCTTCGTGTATGGTAGACTTTGATAAAACTCTACAGAATGCTGAATAACTGAATGTCTGCCTGAAGATTTAGACAATATAAATCTATGAAGCTGCATGATAGATTTATTGCAGTTGAAATGAGGGATGGCTATCACTCACACACAGTATATCAAAACCTGCTATTAGTTAATAGGACACTTATGAAAACATAAGTAAATGGATAATTCAAATTAAGTTAAGTATGTCTATTTTCTACACAACACACTCACTCTGCATTTTTAAGATTCCAACATCCCACTTTAATGCTAGAGACTCTGATGGAGCAATCTACCTTTCACCCTTTTAAAAGAGTCTATCTGGGTAAGGTATTTGCATGAGAATTGCATCTCTACCATCCACTACAGGAACCCAAACCCTCAAAGGAGACTTCATCTCTTCATTTTACCTTATACTCCAAATCAGAGATCTGCAGGAAGATGTAATTACAGTGGTTGGCAAAATACCTTTTAAAAAAAAAAAGTGTAGGGAGGAAGTCTAGATGTCCCTTGCAGAAGAAAAAAACACTAAGGAGCTAATCTGGATAAAATAAGGCAGCAATATAAACTGTAATATATATGACAATTTGGAGAGACAATTGAGAAAAACTGATATAAAATAATATGGATATGAGAAATTAAGACTGAGAGAAAAGTGAAAATATTAAAATTGTATGGATATCATAGAGAGAGGAGCTAAGTTGAATATGAATGAGGGAGACAAAATAGGATAAAATATATTTAAAATTACAGAGACAATAAAAATATTTATCTATAATTGAGTTTTGTTAGAATAGTTACAGGGCCAGAAATTTATTGACAATAGAAAATAGCAGGATATTGAAAGACATTAAAGATCAATTTCTATCATGTAAATTAGCAAGTGGAAAGAACTACTTTTGCCTTGATTAAGGCACATTAGAAAATGTCTTATATAATCACCTCTACCTCTTTCATCCTTCTTGCTCTTAGATTTTATTGTTATTTTACCATTCAAGGAAAAGGAAATAATGGTTTTGAGCTTTAAGATTTGGTTAGGTGGCAAGATTTAAGAATTTAGATAGTGTAAGAAATTGAGAAGTAATTGCTGTAATCTGCATTTAAAAGGTACAGATTCAATTGAGCTTTCTCTTTCTACTGAAACAAATGTATATACATAATTATTTTGAGTGACAATTACATAAAAAAGAAAGCACAGAATGGAGAACATAGCTGAACAAAGTAGCATGTTTAGGAAATCAAATACTTCCTCAATCATAAATTTTGTTATTCTAAATACTTTATAAAAGGTGTGTGGAAATATTGCTTTAACCTAACTCACAAAAAATGAAGAAAAATATAATGAGAAAAATGAAGAAGTTCATAAAGTGTGACTTCCTTAGTCACGCCTTCATAGATAAAATAAATACATAAAAGCATATCATTTTAAGTTAACCTTGGCCCTTATATTATTCCACCTGAATCATTGAACAATCATTGTGAACAATTTACATCTGGAGAGACTGAGGATCTAATGTACAACTTGACATCTAGAGTTAAGGATACTGTATATACTGGGACAACTGGGTGGCACAGTCCATTAAACGTCTGCCTTTGGCTCAGGTCATGATCCCAGGGTCCTGGGACGGAGCTCCCCATTGGGCTCCCTACTCAGGGGGAGTCTGCTTGTCTCTCTCCCTCCACTGCTCCCTGGCTTGTGTGTGTGTGTGTGTGTGTGTGTCTGTCTGTCTTTCTGTGTCAAATAAATAAATATTTTAAAAGGATACTGTATTATATATTTGAATGTTGCTAAGAGAGTAGATGTTACACACTCTTATATATACACACACACACAAAGGTAATTATGGGAGAAGATGGCCTAGTTAACTAACCTTACTGTAATCATGTTGCTATACATACATGTACCAAATCATCATGCTGTACACCTTAAACCTATACAATGTTGCATATCAAATATATTTCAACAAAGCTGAGGAAGAAAAAAAATAAAGATCTGTTCTCTATTTTCAAAGAATATACAAGTAATAGAAGGAAGGAAAACGTCCAGGAAAGGTAAGCCAAGGGAAACTCAATCTCATCAAGCAAAGAGAAGTATTTCTAGACATTGGTGGTGAGCAACCAGTCAGGCCAAATGAAAAGATGAAATTCTAGTACAGTTTATGCTGTCTAAATATATGACCACTGAAGTACAAGCATATACATAATCCAATCTAAGAAAAACAACAGAAGTCTGGAATAGTAAAAAAAAAAATTGAAGAAAGTGAAAGACAGATGTCAAATTATTGCTCAGTGAAATGCTCATAGATGTTTCCTTTCATTAGAAGGTTAAAAAAAAAAAAAGAAACCATAATCCCATACCCCTTACCAATATAAAACTCTCCCTGAAGCAGCTATGTTCTCTTTAGCTTTTCTAAAATGTTTGTTTCACCACTAGATTAATAAGTTTAAAAACTTAATTGAACATTTACTATACATTTTTAGTCCTTTCTAAACTTCTGTCACATAGCATTTGCCATAGCTTTAAAAAAATGAATATTCTATACTCTGAAATTTAAGGAAAGTGGCTTTGTCTATGCATTTTATATAAATCGAATGTGTGACTTTACTGTTGGAATGATTTTCAAATAAGATCATTAGACTCACAGATCATCAGAAGATTTTTATAGATTTCTTGAACACCACATGCTCTAGGGGAGTAGAGAATTAATCTGCGAAATAGGCACATGATTCTAAAATGCTAAATAATTTGATGATTTTTCTCTCACATTATATTTTGCTAATCTGACAGAAGAGAGCAGAGAAAAAGAGAGACAGAGACAGAGATTTTTATTAATTTACTACTTCAATGTAGCTGGATAGAAAGAGAACCTCAAAAGGAGGACAGTATGAATTCCTTATGAACTTTTTTTAAGTCGTCTTCAGAACCTGAATTCAATTTCAATATCTCAAATGCACTTTATACATGATGACGAATTCCTTTATTACTTTATGCACAGTCCTGATTCTTATTCTGCTGGACATTTTCCAAAAGTTGAATCCACATTCAATGGATAAAAGTATACTATCATATATAGGAGCTACGTAAGCTCCACTGGAGACCAATCTGGGAACTTGTGAAAAGAAATTCTTTACTCTTCCTAAGAAACGGGATGTTTCATTCCCTCATGACAATGAATTATCAGTTATGTAGCTTTACAGCCATATTTCACATACGTTATAATTTGAGGATCAGCTTTCAAGTAAGGATCAATAAGAGTAAGCCTTTTAATAAATTCTGGGTGGTTTTCATTACAGTTTTATTTTTCTACCAAAAAAAAAATGTTTCTCATCTTCATTAAAATTATCTTATAAAGTTAGGAGAAAGTTAATGTGAAAATATGTACATAATTCATGTTGAATCAACGTTCTTGGCTTCAGAATACTGATTTAATTTTTTAAATTTTGATAATTTTATCACTATTTCTGTTATTTGGTCATAGCAGTATACCTTTGGTTGAAACTGAATTATCATAGTATATTTAGGAATTAAATACAGACAAATTGAATATAATCTAGAATGTAATTTTAGTTGAAAAAAAGTTAATGATTTTATAAATGGGGTTTATTGATATAGTAATTACCCAACCTTACCTCCTACAGTGATATATAGACCCAATATTAAATTTTATAATATAGACTTTGAAGTCAAAAGTAAGTATTTTATTGTGTGCATAGCTTTACAGGATTCTTCATTAACAAACTTGCTACTGGTTTTGCAAAGCCTAGAGAAGAGAATGTTTTCTTTTCCTGCACATCTATAATTGTATATGGTCAGCCAATTTCAAATATGGAAAGCTGACTATTTTTTGTGGCTGTAGAAGTTGTACTGGTTATGTTTCATTTTTCATGTGAATTGCTGACATCATCATGATGCTGATACACAAGCTGCTCCCCTAATTTCAAGCTCCATTAGCAACATGGGAAATATTATATTGCTTACATTTATAGAATTGAAGAAATACAGACCTTCAAACAATATAAAACAAAATAAAAGATAATACCATTCAGTTCTTGAAATATAAAGATTATATATCTTACATAATTTACCTTTTCATTCTTATATTTACTGTCTGCAGGATTAAGTAAATGTTCCCAATAAAATTTTGATTTTTTTTAGTGATCATTGTGTTTAGAATACCAGTATTAGTAATAGTCCTGTGCTTTCATATGTAAAAATATTTAAAATAAAAATTCACTTTGGAGTTCAATAATGTATTGTTTATGTGGATGTATCTCAGTCTAAATATTGTATTACAGAATAGGAAGAAGCATAGAACAAAAATATGAAAGCCACAATTTCATATAAGATATTTTCTACAAAAGTACATTTATTCTTGAGTCGACATGTTTCAAATCTGCATTTTCACCGCTTCAGCCTTTATATCTCACTTGAAAACCAGAGTTCAGTATCAAACTGGCAACTTACTACCACTACATTTAGGTCTGATAGCTGTATTCAAGCGAATGTGTCTAAACAGAATTCTCGATGTCTCCATTCCACTAATTTCAAGTAATGTCTTATGTTACTCAGATTAGAAATCCAGGTTTCTTTATTCCTTCTCAGAAGAAGTTAACGGGCATTTCTAATATATGTATTTTTTTTATTTTAATGACCATCCCAGAAAAATAATGGTACCACCTACCTACATGCTTATCTCCATTCATTCTTTATGCTACATTTATTCTTTTGTTTCCTAAAGAGCAGGAGCAACTAGTTGGAGATAGTATTTAAACACATATATGCAAATACACACAATCATATATATACACATGCATATACTCAACAAAAATAACTAGAGTTTTTGTCACTTTGTCACATGGCTTCAAATTGAACCTCTATTTTTAGATTTACCACCACCTTCCCCTGTCTTCCTCTCTCTCTCTCTCTCTCTATATATATATATATATATATATATATATAATGTTCAAGTTGGAATTTTTATTTAGCAGTTATTTTCATTTTACTTCCAAATATTCAATAACTTAGTACTATCTCTGCTATTGACTACCCAAATTCTAACCAATTTCATTTTTCAGTTGGACAAATGGCATGTTTCCTAAGACTTCCACTCTTGTGACACCCAACCCTAAGAGCACTTGAAGCACTTTTTCTACAGAGAAGCTAGAGGTTTTTTTCTCAAAGCCTAAATCACACTATTTCTCACTTCTTAAAATTCTACACTGACCTCTCATACAATTAGATTAAAATTTGAAATATTCATTATGGATTATCTTTAGGAGACTCCATATGGCGGTCCTTGTTTACTTTCCTGATGTCACATCATAAGGTTTTCCTTTTATTCACTACATTCTTCTTTCTATCTAACTTGATCTTATTCCTATCCCTCCAACACTGAGTAAATCTTACCATAGGGTATTGGCATTTCTTTCTTTCCTTGCCTGGAATTCCTTTTTCCTTAGTCTTTTTATTATTTGTTCCTCTACCATTCTTAATTCAAATATCACACTCTCAGGGAGGCTTTCCTGGAACATCCAAATAAAGTAATTACAGCCAGACCCTCCCTATTCCTTCACCTTGTTTTGATTTCTTCAAAATTAGCACAATTCAAAACTATGTTGCTTCCGTGATTATTGTTATCACCAGCTTTCTTCACCCATAGTGCCAACTGTGCTAGAGTAGAAGTTCCAAGAAGGCAAGAAATGGAATTTGCCTTGTCATGTTCCCTTTTATCCATAGCACTTAATGCAAAACTTATAATATAAAAGGTACTGAAGAAGTGTTTTTAATTAATTATAACTAATTAATTTCTTCTTCTTCCATAAGGTCCAGCCTCCTACACCCATGGAATACTTATTTGATTCAAATAATCAAACTTCATTACTACCTTTTTGAGGTAGTTAAAATAAAAAGTTTATTTAGATCAATGAAGATTCTGTTCCCTTGACTACTGTTGTTATTGCCTCACAATTTGGTTGTTGAGAATTGGTGATTTGGCTGCCATGGTATGTTTTTTTTCTCATTGTTCAATAATAAATTGATGGAGGAATGCACAGTAACTGAGACATAGAGAACTATTTGATGTACCGAGCCTAGAGACTACTTCATGGATCAAGGTGTGGTGCAAACATTGGTCCCACCTTAATTATTCAGGCATAAGGATAGGGAAGAACAGAAGAGGGAACAACTCTTTCCTACAGTCTTATAATCAGTTTTCAGCAGCCCACATTCCTTGGGCCTAAATTTCTAATGTTATAGATTTGAGTTCTTATTAGTTCAGAAACTTCTGTCTCAGGGCATCACAATATATAATTCAAAGTAGCTTAAGCAATAAATAATATTTACCATATCACCTGATAAGAAGACCATATGTTCAACTGTTCAACAACGTGTTCAAGGAGGCAAAGCTCTTTCTATTTACTGTTCTTCATCCTCAGAAAGGGTGCCTGGTTCTTTGGCTTGCTCTGAACACATTGTACAAGATGGCTGTGGCAGTTTCAGGCTTCATATGTAAACAAAATCACATCTGATTAAAGTTGAGGACATTTCCCTCTGTGTGTGTGTGTGTGTGTGTGTGTGTGTGTGTGTGTGTTTATTAGAGAGAAAATTCTTTTTAGAAAAATCCATCCAACAAACTTTCTTTCCAATTATATTGACCAAAATCAGATCATATGTTTATGCCTTAACTTAAATGGATTATGAGAAAATTAGTTTCTGGTATGATAGTTCTTTGTGGTGGCAAATAAATTATTCTAGCTCTAAGAAAGAAGACAACCTTGTCTGTCTCAGAATTCTTTTAGGGACACCTGGGTGGCTCAGTGGTTGAGTGTCTGCCTTTAACTCACCAGGGATTGAGTTCTGCATCAGGCCCCTGCAGGGAACCTGTTTCTCCCTCTGCCTATGTCTCTGCCTCTCTCTGTGTGTCTCTCATTAATAAGTAAAGAAAATCATAAAAAAAGAACTGTTTTGCTCACTATCCATATGAGGCCATCTCCCCAAAGTCATGGCTAAGTACCAGAATGACTCAGGAAGAGGTATTTCCTGTCTTAAACACAAGGTGTTCCCTTGAACCAACTCTTTTCTGTGTCAGGTTTCTGAAAGAGTGTATCAGTGTGTCTGAGTTTCTGGGCCCAATTCATTTCTACTCTCTGAAAAATTGACTTGTCTCTAAGTAGAAAGCCCCACATAGATAATAGCTGAAATAGAGATAAGACAAACATTCAGGAAGAACATCAAAAATGTACCACCGGCCTCCAAGCTGGAGAGGTCAGGGGATATTTCACAAAAAAAGGTTACGTGAAGGGAAAACCAGAGTTTTCCAGGCATTTCAGTCAGAAAGAATATAATATACAAAGGCATAGAGGACTTTTTACGTGAATACAACCTATTCTTTTTGTTGAAGCATAAAATACATGAGTACTGGGATTCCTGTCTTAACATAATCATAGACATACAAACAGTTCTTTAGTATTTAAATACAAAGTGCTTTAACACTTTGAAAAAGAAAGAGTGGACAGGTAAGTGTCAAACCAAGGAGTGCTGTGTTTGATGGTTCGAGGGTTTAGAAATAATCCTGTTGGGTATGCAATACAAGGTGAGCAAAGCTGAACACAAAAGTGGTGTGATCATGTCCACATTAACTTAATTTTTCTTTGACCTTCCTTATTTTTGCCTGGAATACTAAATTTCCTATAACTGGCATCTTTTCTGATGTTTCCCCATATTAATCATAATAAGTCAAATTCCCCCATAATAATTTCTGTTCCCCCAATGAAACAGCCCATAATGGCCCTGACATGGAACATTCTTATTCCTTGCAAAAGTCTTCTGGCTATCCTATCCTTCTCCTTCGAGGCCCTATGATATCAAGGGCATCTTCAATGTAAATTTCACGGGTCAAAATAGTCATGTTACTTTTGGAGAAAATAAGATAGATGTAAAATATATTAAAGATATATAATTAACAGGGATTTTCATGCTATTTAATGCTATACACAATTAATATAGAGAAGTCATGAAATTCCTCATGCTCCAAATTTTGCATGTTGAAAAATGTTGATACTATTAAGCATTATTGGGGAGTACTGAAATAGTTTCAGGAAAAAGTATGAAACAAGATTCTAAATTACTAAGGATTTGTCAAGAAATTGAGATAATGGTACAGACTATTCTCCAGAGAATTGTCTGATAATGGAAAGAAAAATAAATAAGAGGGTGAATTTGAATTCTTAAAAGATCATTGAATTTGAGGTATATGGGGAAGTATGATATTAAGAGAATGAGAAAAGGAAAAATATTTTTGAGGGATGAGACTTTGAAAGAAGTCTGCTGAAGATGTTTAATTTGTTGAAATCAACAGGTAAAAAAATCAAGGGATTTTGACTTGGAAAAAGCTGCATGCATATTTTGCCATTTAACCTAAGACGGATGCTCATAAGAAGGAACTGGAAAATGAAGTAATTAAAAGAAGAAAGAAAGAAAGAAAGGAAAAAATAAAGAAAATGAAGTAACTTGTTTAGGGTAGTGTTCAAACAAAATTGAAAAGGAGGGCATCTGGGAGGCTCAGTGGTTGAGCATCTGCCTTTGGCTCAGGTCATGTTCCCAGGTCCTGGGATTGAGTCCTGCATCAGGCTCCGCATGGGGAGCCTGCTTCTCTGTCAACCTATGTCTCTGCCTCTCTCTGTGTATCTATCATGAATAAATAAATAAATAAAAATTACAAAAAAAATTTAAAGTGAAAGAAAGGATAGCTAGACGGAAGAGGACCCATCTGAAGCTGGCTGGTATGCGATTGTTGGAAAAGAAGCAGTGCTGTTTCATGACTTTTCCAGCTAAGCAATGATTAGGAGGAGAAAGAGGGGAAGCTAATGTTGTCATAACCTTGACTCGAGATTGGCAAGGTAGGAATTGTGGAAAAACAGAGAACAACAGAACCAAAAATGGCAATGAAAGCATTATTGAAAGGGTTGAACCTGGAACCCAAGAAAGTTACAGAAGGTCACCGGGGGGGAGCTGGTGAAGGGGACAACGAGTGTACATGGAAATGAAGTAAGGATATCAAGGATGAGAAGTTTGGAAAAGTATAAAGATAGTAGGTCATTTTTTGGAGACTAATATTTAGAATGCAGAATCTTATACACAGAGCTCGTCCATAGATCAAAAAAATGTGGCCATTTCAAAGATAAATAAAGTCAAGTTCCGAGAATGGAAACATGAAGGAATTGTGAGGTTTGCATTTAACTCCTCAATTTCTGTTTGCTCATAACCCATTTATTCTACTTTTAGTAGAAGTAACCTAACATTTATTCATGAAACATTCTCCTATTTTTCTGGCCCAAATCACTCAGGTTGAATCTGGTGACTATGACCCTACCCCAAGAGGGCTTATGAACCCCATATTGGGCAATCAACCTATGAATATGGGCACTGTAGTTAGTTCAGGACTGGCTGAGTACATCATACAAATGAGTCAAAAATACAAAAAAAAAATTTTTAATATTTGCAGTCACTCTAAGTTTCAAATGTACACTTGAAGATATTCTTAGGTGTAATGGTTTTTCAAGGGGTCATCTGCCTTTGAATGAAGTCAGATTTAGAAAAAAGCATAGAAGAAATGGAGAAATTAAGACCTAATGATGCAAGAGCCCATGAGATAGTCACGCTTGTGCTAGAATCTATAAATTCTTTAGATAAGTTCTACATTAGTTTTTTTTTTTCAGTTGATGTCTATTTGAATTGAGCTTCTCTTATTTGCAACTGCAGAAGTTTCTGATTATAAATAAATGCCACCAGGTTTTACATTTCTTGAGGAACAAAAAATAAAAGTAAAAAATATAACAAACTTAGCAGCAATTTATCTCTGCTAAATATTTTCATGTTATTCATTTTTTTAAATTCCCATTCATTTTACACAAATCTGAATTGCTCTAATCAGGACATAAACAAATTATATCTAATCACATTCTTTTTTTTTTTCTAATCACATTCAATGTGACTTTTTTTCAGCTCATATCACTGCATTTAAAACTAAAGCAATAAAAAAAAACTAAAGCAATAATGGCAATCGTTTATGTTCTTAGGAAGAAAAATATGGAGTAGTGGTGAACAAGGATAACTTCTAATCTGGATAGTTTTCATTGTCTTTGTGAAAATATGTGTTATTTAGAAAATAGTTCTCTCTACTGTAGGGTCACCTCTGAGAAGGGTTGGAAGTACTATCACCTAAGTAAATAATATAATAAGTACAACTGGAAATAAATTAATATTTAGTGTAGAAATAGATGTTTTATTTCAGTGACTTGGGTAGAAAAGCTACAATTATGGAGCTTTCAAAGATGATAGCATAATGATACAGTCCTTTATCTGATTTACAGGGAACACTGCCATTTGAAACAAAGGAAAAAGAGTAACTAGGACAGAACAAGCTCAAATTAAATGACCACAATACTCAGATATTTTTTCCCCTCTTAGATAAGAAGATATCATTTGGCTGAAAGAATGAAGAAAAAAAGAGGTGGACTCTATGGCTTAGATGACTGCAAATGGAATACCTTTCACCTCTAATTGACTGACTGAAACAGAGGCAGTCTCCATAGAGACCGAAATTGCTCCCGGAGAGATGGCAGTTCCACGAGGAGGCTGCAGATGGAGGACTGGGTCCCCATTTCTGAGACATAGGGAGCAAGACTGGATTCATTGCTTTCCAGCGCTCATTTTAGAGAACTGCTATCAGTTCTCCATATTTTAAAATACAGTATTTCTTCACACAGATTCCATTTAAAGAATGATAACTTGTTTATGGAAATACATTGAGGCTTGGGGAAGTTTCTGAATCAACCCAGTTCTTAAACTACTGCTCAAACTATTAAGGTTCCTCTTCCAGCCATCAATATGTATCGGCTTTTGCTTCTTCTGTATGATTATGCTCTGAAATCCTGTGATTATAGTGTCATAAATAAGTGTTATGATTTAAGATTTAAATCATCCTGCCTCTCATCTGTAGGTTGAATTTGAATAATAAAATAAGACCTTTAAATAATAAAATGAAATAGAAAAGGAGGCCTTCCAATGACCACTGGAAACATTTCTTCTTTGCTCCTATCCTCTACCCCGTATTCTTTTGGTTTCTCGCCGCATTCACTGGCTGCTTTTTAGCTTTGAATATTATTCTGTTCGACTTTGCCTGCTCTCTATCGCATCTAAATGTAGAGTTTCCTCAGAACTACATCTAGGCCACTATCACATCTGCAGTGAAAGTTCTCGTAACCTGCCCTCTTCTTCCTTCAAACCCGTGCTCGTGGTCTCTCCACTCTCTCACTCAGAGCAGAGGATTTTTCTTTATTTTTTTAGAGGATTTTTCTTTAAATATAAATGGGATCATGTTATTTCTCTGCTTAAATCTTTTTGTGGCTTTGTGTCTTAGAAAGAATAAAATTCAAAACTTACTGCAAGTCTCTTCATTAAGTGTTCCTGATAATTGCCTGCTTTTCTTCTCTTCAGTACACTGTAGTGCTGGTGACATTTTTTTCTCAATTCCTCAAAAAAGCTAAATCTGCATGTAAAAGCATTTTTTCTATAGCTCTTCAGCTGACTGGTTCTCTTTCTCTTCCTTTGCTCTCATTTTATATGCAATTGATTCAAAGACGGTTTTCCTGATAATGTATTTAAAATGTCCCTGAATCTTATTCTCAGTTTTAGTCCTTAACATGCCTCACTCAAAACCATACTAGAATCTGTACTAATTTTCTAGGTTGGCCTATTTGGTTGTATTTATTTTTTCTTCTCCACTAGAACATAAGCTTCGTGAAGCCCGGGTTCTTTTGTGTAATTGAACACAAAATCATCAGTGCAAACACTGCAGTGGGTGAATGTTCGCTGGATTATAATTGAGCATATTAGTAGTTTAACAAATATTTTTTTTTCTGAATTGTGGGAATAAAAACAGGAGTTCTCACCCGATCTTACGTTGGATATCAAATAGACCTGTTCTCTCATCTTCTCATGTCTTAACTGGTAGCCTCTCACTGAGACAGGCCCTTCGGAGCATTCCAAATCCCTGTCTCCTTTCTATTATTCTCCAAAGCACTTATCACATTCAAAAATAGAATATATTTAAAATATTTTTGTAGCCTCTTTGCTCTGTAAAATCCATAAATCATTTTATGACTTTTTTTCATTGTTGTTGCTGTTGCTATTTGTTTTTCCATCGAGGTAGCCTAGCACTCAATACAGTTTGGTGGAATATTTGATGGATGTTCCAGGTTGAGCATAGAGAAGAGTTTCTGGGGAAACAAGCATTGTATTAAGCATACATTGGCTTATACATTCACAATGTTCACAAGAATGAGGCTCTTGGAAAATGTTGCAGTAATAAAATATTCCCTTTGTCAACTTAGTCTTCTATCTTTTATTAACATCTCGTAGAACTAATGACCTACAGATCACATTTTTGGTGAAAAAAAAAAGTTTGAACATAGACTCTCAATATTGGTTTTAGTTATAGGGATCATCTGGCCCAATACTCTTTTTTTACCTGTGAGGAAACTGAAACCAGGAATCCATTAGTGTGACTTGTCCAAAGATGCAGAGATCGTTAGTGGCAGAGCCAAGATTAGATCCCAGGTCTCAATGCCCAGGAAAGTGCTCCTTATTGCTGACAGACAATTCTTACTAAACTGACAAATACTTGGAGCTAACAGTGTTCACTGTTAAAGACAAATTTATGTGGATCCAAAGCGCTCTTATCACTGCACATATAGCTCAGTGCCTGGAACATAACAGAAGTTCAATAAATATTGTTGTATTAACAAATGTCCAAATACCTTATTAATCACTCTGACATGTGCTGTTAAGGTTAGAAAAAGTAACATGAAATACAAGAGCTGGGAGTAGGTGGAGCAATGAGAAGTTATTGTAAAATACATTTTCCAAAATGTCTCTAATGGTTCTCTTGTCAAGTCATCTCAGAAGGAGCACTCACACCACTGAACCATTAGTACCCTGGGCATCATGTGATCTGCTTGTGATAACAATTACATTGGAGAAAACTCTCATTGGCCTAGTTTAATAATTTTGTTTAAAAATAACTCATATTTGTGGTTTAAATGAGTGAAGAGATAAAAATACACTTAAGATCACATTTGCTTATTCTTATAGCTAAGTTTGTTTTGGGATTATTAGGGTGAACTTGGACACAAGATAAACTCGTATTTAATGTAAAAGAGCTTGTATCACCAGGTACATGTTAGTGGATATCAACTTCCAAAAATTTGCTTTAGGACATTTTAAAGTGCTCCAAAAATGTTGTTCCTCTTCTATTGCCTTGAGGAAATATACTCATGGTGATTATTAATAAAGGACAAGAAATTGAAATAAAGGACAAGAAAGACACTTTGGGAAAAATGGAAAAAAAATCTTAGTCATTTCTATAAATGTTAGCATCTATTTAAATCATAGCAAAAGTAACTGATATAAAGAGTATGCTAAAATAAAAATAGTTCAGAGGGCATTATTTTGAGAGGAATCAGACACAATGAAAACAATTCCTTTTTATTTTTTATTTTTTTGTGACTTAGAACATTCCTGCACAGACATTCCTTCAATAAATCCGTATTAAGCCTGTTCCATATACAATGTACCATGTTCAGTATAAGCTCAAGGCTCAGGTAATTTTCCAAGGCATGTAACTGTCCTATGTATCGGAAATATTTTCTCTATCAGAATAATGTCCATGGATCAATATGTAAATTATACCCCATGAGCATTTGCCATTTAAAATTATGTCCCATCCTTATTAAATGTTTCTTTGGCATATACCAAAGAAGATATTCCAAATCTAGAATCTACACAATGTGCACCTGCTCTCAGCCTATAATCTCTCATCCTCCTGGAGCCACTTACATTTCCAGGATTGATTTACACTTTATCTTACTTTTCTGGTTCAAATCTCATTTGACATCTTCATCCTCTTGGTTTTTCTTTAGATTAGTGCCATCCAGGCCCCATCATTGACTT
This sequence comes from Vulpes lagopus, assembly GCF_018345385.1. Classification (NCBI taxonomy): domain Eukaryota; kingdom Metazoa; phylum Chordata; class Mammalia; order Carnivora; family Canidae; genus Vulpes; species Vulpes lagopus. The sequence continues at coordinate 55,073,387 of NC_054832.1, forward strand.
TACCTTCCATCACCAGACTACAGGTCACTTTCCAGCTCCATGCTTGCCTTCTGTCTACTCAGGTAGCTCACTAATTTCCTGGCATTTTGCTTCATGATATAGTCCCTTCATCCCCTCTCAAAAACACTCCTCCACACCTTCAGCGGTTCTAGCTTTAGATCTCCTGAATTCATTTTCTTTTTGGTAGCAAACAGCCATTTGTTCCTCAGACTCCCTTGGCATTTTACATGAAGTCATTATTCTCTCACAGTTATATGATGGGTAACTGATGTAAAATTTGTCAAAACCAAGCCTTTGAAAGGTGTGGAGTGAGAAGAAAAAGACATGGATTCACTTCAGAATCTGGAAGATGGTCCTGCTCTTAAAAAAGTATGCCTGCTGTCTAAGCAGGCTCAGCCACAGTCATTGGGATTCTGGAGACAGCCTTCTACCTGTTACAGTGGCCCCATTCTCATTTCAATAGAAGCCATTGTTTCTACTTGCAACAGTGATCTTCCTAGGAAACAAAATTATGTCATCTTTTTACTCATGTGTCAATGGCCTTTTCTTTTTCCCTCCATTGTTTTTAGAATAAATTTAAATTTGTATAATAATATACAAATAATATACAAGCCCATGCTTCTTACACTTCACATCCTCAACTACTCCTGATTGCCTACACAAAAGATGCTCTTTTAAAAATTAGAATTTTATGTTCCCTCCACCTGGAACACCACTTGTTGCCAAACTTCCACTCACAACTGGACATATACACTGGCGATCCTAATCCTTTCTGACTGGCTAACATCTACTCATAATTCAAGTTATAGTTTGGCCATTCCTGTCAAAGTTCTGTTGAGTTCTTATGTACTCTGTAAGCATGTTTTGCTTCTCTTTGTCATAAACTGTCATTCCCGTCAATTGTAAGGTCTTGAAAGCTGATGAAAATATATTTTCAAAAAAATTATTATTTCTCCAGCCTCTATTCTAGTACCTGGCACATACTAGGCAATAAAAAATTTTAAAAATCACTGTAGGATAATGAAAAGTGGCCCATCTATCTGGGATTAGGAGACACTGCTCAGTGCATATTCACACTCATCAATACTTTTCTCGAGATCTTTCAGTGTATAGCCAGCCTCCAAAGGAGCTACTATAAAAGGTTTAATCCAGATAAAATAATATCAACACTTCCTTTTATGTTTCCAACTTCTCTGATGATATATTGAACAATCTGTTGACAAGCTACATGAACACTAACAGCTACAGAGGTGAAAAATTTCCTTCCTATAATTATATACTGCTCATTGGTGGGAGCTGCTTCTTGAAGGAGTCAAAGCATATATCACAACAGCAAGCTTTTAATGTCAATTACTTAATATCACTTATAACAGTAGAAAATATTTGTATTATTTTCAAGTTATAGAATCTTCTTGGATATTTTTCTCAGTGTTCCTTCAATAGCCATTTTTTCTTGAATTGTGTCATCTGGTTTTTTACAACTCAGTGAGGTAGGAATTAATATTACCATTGCTTTGGGGTGCCTGGTGGGCTCAGTAAGTAGAGCATGTGTCTCTTGATTACAGGACTGTGGGTTTGAGCCCCATAATGGATGTAGTGATTACATAAAAAGAAAATCTTAAAAAGAAAATATTACCACTACTCTGTATTTGAAACTAAGAACCATAGATATTTATTCAATATACGACTATTAAGTGTTTTCTTCCTGGAAAAAAGGATCTGTAATTGTCCTTCAAATGACCATCACTTGAGTCAGTGTGTAATAAAGAGTAATTGCTCAGCAAATGTTGGATCAGCACTCAAAGTTTCCAATAGAAAATTTCCACGTTTTGTTTTACTTTATCAGCCCATATCAAACTCACTGCAGTCTTAAAGAAAATATGAGGACTTCTATAACTTGGGCAAGAAATCTCATTGAAAAATATTGTGCAATTTTTCATTATATTTCCCTAAAATACATAACTATACTCAACTCCAATTTTGCAAGTTGTGAATTGAAAAAAAAAACTTGCAAAAAAATACTTTTGAAAATTCTGGCAATTCCCAAAATACCTTCACATCAACCTACTATCTATGAACAGGTCTCTGGGACACGGATTCTGAGATTGAGATTTTCATGAAGAAAATTTAGTGGCTTTTCTCTCTGAAATGACACATGTAAAGGGTGAGAAAAGCAGGCCTGGGACAAAGGGAAGGTGAACTGCAGGGCAGGTGCAATAGACTCCTGGGCCAATTCAAACGGACCTTTGGAACTGGGATGAACCCTCAGAGTTGTCCCAGATGGGTAAAGGATCCAACTCACTCCACTCACACTTCTACCACTGCTAACAACCTGCACCTGGGAAAGGGCACAACCTCGATCAACCTAGCTCTGTTCTATGGAAGACAACTTGAAAAAATGACTTAAGGGCACCTGGGTGGCTCAGTGGTTGAGTGTCTGCCTTTGGTTTAGGACATGATCTCGGGGTTCTGGGATCGAGTTCAGCATCAGGCTCCCCTCAGGGAGCCTGCTTCTCCCTCTGCCTATGTCTCTGCCTCTCTCTGTGTGTCTCTCATGAATAAATAAATAAAATATTAAAAAAAAAGAAAAGAAAAATGACTTCACTGTGAAGTCAACAGTGGCCAGGAATCTGGGGAATGAGCCCTATAACTCTAAAGTGGAGATCTGAGTTGTGGACTACAACATCCACTTCATCTACATATTTAATAGCAATTAAATATGATGTGTTTTCAGGTATCGTATTTTAAAAAACAAAGTTAATCTTTTTTTATGATATACTTATTGGCATGGTCATTCCTTCCTTTAGCTTGAAATTCTCAATTTGCGTTTCCTATTTCTGTGTTTACTTGTTTATATTCTATCCTCCTTACTAATAGAAGGTCACAATAAGGGGCACTCAGTCCCTCAAGTATCTGATTCTTGATTTCTGCTAAGGTCATGAGCTCAGGGTTGGAAGATCAGCCCAAGTCAGGCTCTGTGCCCCTCAAGGGGCTCTGTGCTCAGAGCAGAGTCTGTTGGGATTCTTTACCCCTTCCTTTCCCTCCATCTGTGCTCCTTCCTGGGCTCCCATGCACAACAAACAGACAAACAAACTCTTGAGTCACTGTAAAGACAGGAAATGGAGTCTCTTATTCACATCTGCATCTCCAGCGCTTCGAAAATTATCTTGCTAACATTCGGTGCAAAAATGGATAGATCTGTGAGTGAGGAACACTTCTAGAATCTACAGTAAACATTTCAAATTTCTAACCAGAGTTCCTGTACTAGTTTCCATAATCCTAACATGGATTTTAGGTCTAAATTGATTCTGAATTCATGGTGGCTAAATAGCTTGTATTCTGCTGACATGATGATCATGGGGTGTCTGCTGTAAATCTGGACATTATTAATTATTACATGTTTATTCATGTACTTCTACATGTTGTAACTAGCCATCATAAGGTGAGATGCTAAAAATTTCATGTGGTTCAGACAAAGGTCGTACTTTTAGTATGTTACGAAGCACATGCATAAAAGCAAACTTGCAACTGTCAAGACAAGTCAGAGCTGGACAGTAATTTAAAAAGGAAAAGCATTGGGATCCCTGGGTGGCACAGCGGTTTAGCTCCTGCCTTTGGCCCAGGGAGCGATCCTGGAGACCCGGGATCGAATCCCATATCGGGCTCCTGGTGCATGGAGCCTGCTTCTCCCTCTGCCTGTGTCTCTGCCTCTCTCTCTCTCTCACTGTGTGCCTATCATAAATAAATAAAAATAAAAAATAAAAAGGAAAAGCAGATTTTATTTTGGACCATTGCAGTAGAATTTAAAAGACCTGGGTTAAAACCAGGTACAATTCTGAATACAGCATACTCCAGGAGGAACAAGGCGGCTGTTGGTGGAAAGAAAATGACTAAAGGAAACATCAAGGATCAGGAGGATTCTGGCTAAACTGACCTAAATGATTCTTTGCTGAAGACAGGCCAGGATGATTAGTCATCAACCAGCGGATAGTGGAAGATGAGGAAACCAATCAGATATCAAGGGTGGAGAATTCTGGTTAAACTGACTTCACAGGGCTCTTGCTAAAACTGCAGTTTTACAGAGAAGTGGACACATGAGTCAAGGAGAGGGGTCAGGAGCCAGAGTTAAATTTGATCAAACAATGAATCTTTGCCACAACATATTTTTCTCATTGGTGTGTTGATAAAAATGCTCTGTATCTAGTATATGAGAAACCACACTCTTTCTGTGCAGTTCCTCTCACTTGTGCAGTTCAAACCTCTGGAAAATTATAATGACTGTTAAAGAGCTGAATCATGTGGCTTTTAAGAGTTATTTAAGCCTTGACAAATTTTAGCTGCAGGTAGAACAGTTTGGTAAGGACCCCAAAGAATAGGAAGAAGAGGGGATGCTTTCTTTCAGGAATTTCCTTTTACTTGCTTCAAGATAAAATAAAAGGATTTCAGCATATGAATATCTGAAAGCAGGGTCACCAAAAACCATCACTTAAGGAGTGTCTATGCAACTGACTGCAGTTGGGTTTGTGTATATATATATATATATATATATATATATATATATATATACACAAATAACCCAATTGGGGAACACCTCCATTTTTATATATATATTACAATATAGATAATATGTATTTGTGTATATGTGTATATAAAATATTTCCTTAGTTTGTGCCATTTTTAAGAAAGTCTGAGCTTTCTTGTGTAATATTTTATGAGTGACTCATCTTTTAAAACTCCCAGAGATACTCAATGGGAAGAATTCACCTCCCTCCCCTTATTTTTAATTTAAATAAAATTCCAGTTAGTTAACATATAGTGTAATACTGGTTTCAGGAGTAGAACTTAGTGATTCATCACTTATATATAACATCTAGTTCTCCCCACAACTAGAGCCCATCCCCCACAAACCTCCCATCCATCAATCTTCATTTTGTTCTCTATAGTTAAGCATCTCTCTCTCTCTCTTTTAAGATTTTACTTATTTATTTGAGACAGAGAGTGAGAGAGAGAGCATGAGGGGGGAGGCAGAGGGAGAAGCAGACTCCCTGCTGAGCAGGGAGCCGACTTGGAAGTCAATCCCAAACCCCTGGGATCAGGACCTGAGCCAAAGACAGATGCTTAACCAACTGAGCCACCCAGCCCCCTAGTTAAGTGTCTCTTACAGTTTGCTTCCCTCTCTCTTTCTTTCACCCCTTAGCCAATCTGTCTTGTTTCTTAAATTCCACCACAAAGAATTCACTTCCTCTTGAAAAGTTCCACCCCTTTCTTTATATTCCATACTATTAATTCTCATCTCCAAGTTATCAAGCATTGTGTATTGATTCAGCTTTCTTTTCCTCATTTAACTTCTGGAAAGCAATTTTTTATTGTTGTATAGTTATTCTTGTTTCCTCCCATAAGAGTCCTGAGATACTTCCATGACTCAAACGATGAATTCATAAAATTTTCCCTAATTTTCAAGACTTTAGTTTTCCATTTTCGCCAGTTCTTCTCCCAAAGGCTCCTGTCTCATTTTCATTCACTACGTATGTTCAATGATCTCTCAATCTGATGCTCTCTCAATTCTCCTCTGAATGCAATCGCATCAAGTACCTGAGGATCAACTTGAAAGTGACCCTGAATTTAAACCCCTTTACTTTCTAGGTGGAATCAAAAGGAACTGCATATTTTGCAGGTCACAGGCAGTTGAAGAGCAGCAACCGTTTATACTTCAAACTTCCAAATGAGAAAGCCGAGACCTAAAGAACTTAACGTGACTTGTCCAAAAATCACATTTTAGGGTAAGCCAGGAGTTCAAGGCCAGAAACCAGATTTTCCATATATGTCATCTTCTACTTATATTCGTGTGACTTGCCTCACTCCCTAAGCACTGTAAGTTGGGGACTCCAGGCAGGCAGTTACTTACACCATCCACTCAAAATGCTTGTCAAGCTCATGTTGTAGAGATGAAAAACAGACTTCCTAACCTTTTAGTACTGTAGAAGATACAGTAAAAGTACCTACGTGTCCCTCAGTCCCACTGGGCAAGGCAGTGATGAGCTGTTACTTCCCAGTACCTCCTCCCTTCAAACATCACCCACAAGAGGTAAATTTCAAAAATGGTGACTCTGACAGCCACCTTTGTATCTCCCACAGGATAGTGTTTCACAAAGGTTTGTTGAATTGAATATAATGGAATTGAGTGAAATGTGAAACCCCCAGTTCCTATGGATTTTTGTCAAACACATGCTCCCTGGTTGTATTTCTCTGTTCTCAAGGTCTCAAGTTTCTATACTCACTGTTCTTGCATGTTATTTCACTGATGCCGCAAATTTAGTGCTAAAATTGTTTTTGGTTCATAAGGTCACAGTTTGAAATTAAACTTTTTAAAAGTTGAAAGTTACCTAGTTTGTAAGGATTCTTTCTTTCTCTAATAAAGAAAAAGCATTAAACTAAATATATCTATGTTAAATAAATTAATTTTATTCCTGGCTAGACAGTTGGAAATCTTATTCTCTGATTATAAGAAGGGTCATTAAATATCTATCGGCTCGCTTCATTCAAATCAATTGTTTCCAGTGAATTCAAATCAGGAAAGTCATTGAAATAAACCACCAACTCGGATATGCAAGACTAAAGTGCTATTTATTAGCTAATAACCTGGATTCCCCCAATCAATGTTTGTATATGGTGAGAAGTAATCATTTTGGTAAATTAATTAATATTGAGTAGTTTCAGAATGTTCTCGCTGAAAAATTCAGTGTTAGGCATTTTTCTACTTTGTTTCTAAGTTCTATGTGTTTCTTCAATTAGGTTTGTTTTGTACTTAGAAGATGCCCCATGTCAAAGTATCAAACATTTGCACCAAATCTTTCAAAGTCTTTCAAATGAAATCCACCAAAAGATCAATATATTTAAAGATTGGTCTCAACTTTTTTTTATCACAACCAAAAGTGTGTGTTATACATACTAATGTCTATTATAACTGTGCACCCGAAATGTTAACCTATCCAATATGTTCTGTGTACTAGATAATTAGGACATTTCCCCCAAAGCAATGATATTAACTAAGGCTGACAGTAAGGGACTAATGAGATAGGAGAAATGAAAACGTAGAGAAAATTGTAGGAGAAAATCTTTTAATGTAAAGGTCAGCAATAGAAATACAGAACATAACTACTTGACCTAACCCAAAACAGGTCATAGGAATTACAAAACTCCTTCTAATTATATACAATAGTGATTGAAGGCATATATGACAATAATCATCAACTAAAATCCTGTATGTGTTAAATAACCGGTTGCAAGGATTCAAGTCTGCAAATTGAAAACTGCAAACATCTGTGGCTTCCCCGAGTTTTCTTTCCTTCAACACTGTCAGTAAATTTAATGACACAAGTGAAACCTTGTGGCAGTCACACAACGACATAGCTTGAAGATGAACTTTGGATATTTTATGTTCCTTTCAGGATACAGCGAACCTTGCACACACACAGAAACAAATACTCGGTGAACACATCCATCAGTCGGTAACAGGTTTGCAGTTTGATGGTGGTATTTTTATTTATTCAACTTTTCTCTTTCTTTTCTTTTCTTTTCTTTCTTTCTTTCTTTCTTTCTTTCTTTCTTTCTTTCTTTCTTTCTTTCTTTCTTTCTTTCTTTCTTTCTTTCTTTCTTTCTTTCTTTCTTTTTTTTTTTCCAGCCAGGGTCAAACGCTGTCCTTCTGATCTGCTACAATCAGGTGCTTTCTGCAGAGCTCTCCCTTTGTTCTTCAGGAGGGGATGCATTCACCACACTGATGTGTGCCTTTTGATGATCTGAAAAATGTGGGTGTTCCTCGGGGCTACTGATCTAGATGCCTCCGTTGCTAGAAATAGATCAAGGGAGGCTTTCTCCAAAAATCCAGAGTCATATCACAAAGAAAACCAAGAAGATTAAAAGTTTTACTATCAAATTATACTCTTACCACTAAGCAAAACCTGTGCCTTCTTTCATTTTTTGGTAAAATTACCCAGGAAAGTAGCTGTATTAACATGCTATATTCAAGAACTCATTTTTCTGAAAAATGATAAATGGTCACAATTATTTAGACAAAATAATAAAGCTGTTCTAATCAGAATCAGCAATATATTTCAGAATTAACTTCTCTATCTTGCTAGGAGTTATAGTGACAATTGAGCCTGTTGAGGCATCAGGAATTCAAGAGAAGAAAGTGAAAAGACCTATCTGTTTGGATTGCGGTTGCATCAACTTACAAAAGGATCAAGAATTGAATTGATAAACATGAGGGAATTGTGCAAATATTCATCTTAAGGCTAAACACTGCAAATTTATGATAGACTTTGCCAAAAAAAAAATGGTGTGCTATACAATATGTAGAAAACAATTCTGATAAATGTTAGAACTTGACACCCTTATTTATCATGATAATGATCATGATGATAGCAAAACCCAAAATAACCCAATATGCCACACCATAAATTCATGCCACTTCTGAAAATGGGAGATTGGAAGTTTAACTGTAGAAACTTAGTTTTTACAAAATGCCTTCACCAATAGTCTGGCCTAAAGCAGGATGCATTCTATCGTAAAGCATAAGTGAATGGCCTTTTCGATTCTTATAACCCATTCTCACATTCTCTGATATCCAGTTACTTATTTTTGCCATATGAACAACCAAGATAAAATTACTCCACATTTTACCTGGGGTCAAAAGTCAACCCCACCACCCTTGTTCTTCTGAGCATTGAAACGGACATTCAACTCTGACTTTGACATTCAATTATCAGTAAAATTGAGAATTAAATTTGTACAATACAAAATAAAATTGGAGGATTGTGAAAAAGCTGATCTTTTAAAAAATACTTGGTGACATTTGGACAAAAATCATTTTGCCCAAATGTAAATACAAGTTAGGGTAATTCATAACCAAAAAAGCACATGGTATGGAGTTTGAAGAATTGGGAATTATTTGGTGGATCACGGATCAAGTCACCTGCCAGATGTAAAAGCTGTTGCAAATTAGCTGAAGGGGAGAAAGGAATTGAAGAGGAGACAGGAACATCACACAGAGCTTTAAGTCACAGCTTAATATTTATAGTTCTTTTAGGCAGGGTGAGATTAGTCAAACTTGTCTAAATTGGATTCAAAGTGATACCATGTGGCTTGGATTCTAGATCCACAAAGCCTTGACACTGTTTTACTGAAATAATTGTCTTTAAAGTAAGCAACATATTGCCTTTTTATGTGCTGTTGAAATTTATACAAGGTGAAGGTAATCTTTGAGAGGGTAAGGATAAAGGTGAAATTAAAGATCCTAAAAATCAATTAACTGATCAAATCACATATCCTTCTTTAATGTTTCATACTAGTAATTGTCTATTACTGGTAGAGAAACCCAAAGAAGCAAAAAGATTTTGAATTTAAAGTTTTAGAAACAAGTGTAGTTTAGAAACTATAATCCTTAAACTAATATCCTTTGCAATGAACTCTGCTGAAAATTCAGTCTCTTTTAACAGTTTTTAACACTCAAATTAATGACACAGCAATGGAACTGAAAACAGTGTAAATAACTTGAACTTAAAGAGGATGTGTTACTCATTTCACAAATTCTTTTAAAAGCCTATCTTACTGGGACTCCTGGGTGGCTCATCGTTAAGCGTCTGCCTTCAGCTCAGGGCGTGATCCTGGAGTCCGGGGTCCAGTCCCACATCGGGCTCCCTGCATGGAGCCTGCTTCTCCTTCTGCCTGTGTCTCTACCTCTCTGTGTCTCTCATGAATACATAAATAAATAATTTTAAAAAAAGTCTATCTTATTGAATGTATATATATATACACATTCATATGTATACATATGTAGTGTGTATATATAATATGTTAAGTGTGTATAATGTATGCATATATTTATATTTACATATATGTAGTATATGTGTATATAACATATTAAGAACACTTAAAATCACCAAATTTGGATTAGCACGATTTTAGAAAATGCAGTATTCAAGTATTGTTTTCTCTCATATGTGTTACTCTAAGCCAACTTTTTAAACAAAGAGTAACCACAGTAGCAAAATTAAGATTTTTAAATTAAAAGTAATGCAACATCATGCATATGATATTAAAAAATTAAAAGTTCCTTAGCAAATGAGTATATCCCTGAAAATCAGGTTAACTTTATGGAGGATTATCAGGACATTGGATGTTTCACATACTTGCACCAAATGTCCTTTTTAGTATCAGAAAGAGATGATACCTATCACACTGAATATTTCACATCCACAAAAGGAAAAAAAATACAAACCGGTATTCAGCAGGAAATAGGCTGTATGTTAACTAGTCACTAAGTGACTCTTGATCAGAATGGAGCTTTGCTAAGAGGCTCTCAAGGGAGAGGTCATTGCTTTCTCTCTAAGAGGGCCAGGCCGCATAGCTATTCTAGTCTATTTTAGGAGAACTCTAAACAAAGACAAGCTATGAATATAAAAAATGTCCAATATATCTGGCCAATTTATTGAGGTGTCAAACTGTAAAATTTTAAGAGCCAGTTAAGATACCTCTAAGGTACATCTTATGAAAGAGTTATTTTCCTTAAGAATATTAGCATTCTATATATTTAGAATATGGTGTAGTTGAATCAAAATCAGTCATTGGATTGGATGCTATGAAATTATAAAAAAGAGTGTTAATTGTCATGATAGTGTTCAACACAAAAGCCTGAGAAAAAAATAGTACTTCACTAGAATCCAATATACTATGGAAACACAAAATGGCAAGCAAACATTATGTATGATAATAATTAATGTATGAAATATAATTAATTTTTCTTTTTTCTTTTTCCTCCTTCTTTCTCTTCCCTTTGTTATTTGTCAACTTCCATTAAAGTCTATTGTCTTTTGAGTAAATTTGTTTTAGGACCCTACCTTCAGCGTCCAAATTAATTCAACTTCCTTTTCTTAGGGTATTCTGAATATTTCATTGGGAACTTTCTATTACACTGTGTTGTATTTATTTTCCTCTCTATTCTTTGCAAATATTGTTTCTTCCAGAATATGTTTACTTTCTATGTTTCCCTCAGTGGTTTTCAAAGTGGGCTGATTATCGGAGTTAACTGGGGACCTTAAAAACTGCCTTTTTGTGGGCCCCAGACTTTCTTTCATTATTTCATTGCTGTGGGGTAGGTCTTAGGGAATCTTTTATTAGGTTCGCTAATTGATTCTAATGTCCTGCTAGAGTTACAGACCACTGAGCAATCAAACCCTACACGCTTTTGGAGATTCAGGACAATAGCACCTCCAAGTTATGTTGCTTTCCATGATTACATCTCTTGGGAGAAAAAGTCCTTCCTTTTTTTCCCAAACCAATAACACATATGCACCGTTCTACTAATACTGTTTCCAATACATATTATTTTATACTTTCTGCTTTCTTGTAAAATTCTGTGGTCAGAAATTATGGTTTACACATCTTTGGTTGGTGCTGTGCTTTGTAGGCTTTAAATGAAAATAACGTTTTGTTACATTAGTGTGATTAACTGACACATTATCCACAACTAAGTATTTTCTAGGTCCCATTAAAGTAAATATACTTGTTCTATTATCTCCAAAGGTAATCTATAATGAATTATTAATCAAATAAGGAGTGTACACTTAAATAAATATGCCTAAGTAAATATTTAGAAATGTGTATTAACATGAAATATGCATTAATGATAATAAAAAAAATTTAAAAAGAAACATCTCCAAGATGATGTATCTTATTTTATAAAAGAGACAAAATAAAAAGGGTATACCAGGTCCTTACTTTTTCAAGAGTATATAGTTTTGTTTTCTTTTGAATTTTCTATTCCTTGAATAGTACTTGGGACAAACTAAGCACCTAATAACATTTTATAGGTATAAAGAATTAAATGATAAATCTATTTTGCAGGTAAAATGAGGTTATTATAATACAGACAACTAGAGTAAGCATATTAAAGATACTGAATCATGAATTTAGACTAGAAGTGAACTGAATTTTCTATTGTAAGAATTAGAGAATGATAAGATAAAACACAACCATATAGATTATAACAACTTTTTCCTGGAAGCAGCCCCAGAAATCTGTGGAATTATGTGTATAGAGTAGGTTAGTAGTATTCTTTTGGGTTAGACTACTTGACCATTGGATTATATTTTCTTTACAAGATAATAAATTTCAACAGACCAGTCATGATTTATGGAAAAAAATTTTTGGAAAAGGAAGATAAAAATTCAACTTCAAACTATAATGTGTCACACATTTTGTTAGAGTGGCTTTCTTTGCTGGACTAGAATAAGTTTTATACCATGCTTATTCTGATTTGTTGCTATGGTAACTATGTATGTCTTGCAAAACTGTAAACAATTGTGTAAAATGGTTAAAGAGAACACATGTTTATAGCTGTACTAGCTCAGTTCAAATGTATACACACTCCATTTTTAATATTATCTTCACAAAGAAATGTTTGTTCATTTTAGATGGATGCTCAGAACCTTCTTCCAGAAGATTATGGCTATTTGTGTGTGGGTACATGGTGTGTAATTGGGGGAAAGTGACTTTTCTTTCCATTTTCCAAAACATAAAATGAGGTGATTATAATACAGACAACTAGAATCCATGGTTCATCCATATAATTATTATGAGTAGTCTATGAAAACATGCCAAAAGCTTTTCTAAGAATTAGGCCCTCAGGTATAAAGATTAGCATGGTTAAATTGACTGCTGGCGATTTGAACAACTTCTAAAGGCTCTGCATAAAATCCATTGATAATGAAAATTTTCATTAAAAAAAAATGTGCTGCCATGGGCAATCCATGCTAACCAATTTATAGTCTCTATTTTTATAAGAGTTTGGAAGAAAATGCTTTTAAATCAGCCAAACAAAACTCCCGGAATTTGTTATAGATTAATACATGATGACTTTGCTACTAAAAAAAAGACAGAAATTATAGGAAATCAAAAGGCATACATCTACTACATGCATCTAGCTCTGTTTACAAGTTTGAATTGGAGAGTGATGTTTTTGTATGTCCTATATGCGAAATCTTGAATGAGACAGTGAAATGTAGGCTAAGGTTCTTGCTGTCTAAAACTTTTATTCCTAAGGGAAATTTCATTGAAAAAGCCTTTGGAAAACTAATGTTGATTGTTTGTAGGAACATTACAATCATCTTAGATGTTCACTTGTTTAAAATCACATACAGAAATAGTAACTACATATAGATTCACTCAATTATCTAGCAAGCATCCTTTCCGATCAGAAATACATAACCATTGTCAAATTTGGGAGTCTTCTAAGGAACTTGGAAAGTTCTGTTCACCAAAGAATGTCTTAAATTTGATGATACAACTTTTTTAAAAATTTACCTTTTACTTACCTTTTTTTGTTTGTTTTTGTTTTCCCACCTTCTGTGCCCAGTTTCCATTTATCTTGAGAGGCTGAATATGCAAATTAAGAGCAATAGATAAAATTAAAAGTTAAGGATGTATGTGAAACAAAAGTCAGGACAACAGATTTTTCTAAGTAGAATGAGAAAACCCGGAATGCAAGAAATTATGTGTTGTATTTTTTCTCCAGAGAAAGGTGCCTTTGCTCTGTACAAAGGAGAAGCAACATACATTCAGCAGATCAAAAGGAAATATTAACATATAGACTATCAGTATTTCTCAATTCTATTATTATAATAAACTTAACACAATTAACAAATAATGACTGAGTTAAAATCACATGTCAGATTCACTTGTAGACACTAGAGATAAAGCTGTATATAAGATACACACTATCCCTCCTGCATGTGGAGCTTATAGTCTATAAAAAACGAAACCTAAAGCTAAACTCTAAATCATTGGGCTGATTGATAGATATGGGATAGGTTATGTGACATGACATTTCAAAAGGAAAATATAAACTATTCACTCAATAGTGTAATAATAACATTTCATAATTCATGCATCATTTCTTTACTTCACATTGTAATTCAAGCAAATTTGGCATTAATTACTCAAAGTAAAATACATGTAGAAGAAGCATGTAAGACTTTGAAAAAAACAATAACAATAGATGTATTAAGTTTTGGTTCAACCAGTAATTTTATGTATGTGTATCAGATATAGGGCTATGAACTAGCATTTTTTATTTATTTATTTTTTAAATTTTTTTATTTATTTATGATAGTCACAGAGAGAGAGAGAGAGAGAGAGGCAGAGACACAGGCAGAGGGAGAAGCAGGCTCCATGCACCGGGAGCCTGATGTGGGATTCGATCCCGGGTCTCCAGGATCGCGCCCTGGGCCAAAGGCAAGCCCAAACCACTGCGCCACCCAGGGATCCCCGAACTAGCATTTTTTAAATAATTTTATTTATTTATTCCTGAGAGACAGAGAGATAGAGAGGCAGAGACACAGGCAGAGGGAGAAGCAGGCTCCATGCAGGGAGCCTAATGTGGGTCTCAATTCCAGGTCCCCAGGATCACGTCCTGGGCTGTAAGGCAACACTAAACCATTGAGCCACCAGCTTCCCTGAACTAGCTTTAAAGAGTAATGATTATTACATAATTTCTTCACTCAAGGACTCTAGACAAATGGGTAAACTGATAATTAAAAAAAAAAAAAGTATGATGAGTGTTAAGAAAGACCAGGGGTGATGGATTATAGAGTAGGGGAAACAGGACTAACGCAGGGTTGAGGGGAAGGTTTCTGGCAGCAAAGATGCCTCTTACTAAGCAGTAACTAAGCAAAAGGTATTAAACAGTAATTCTATATATGGGAGCAAATACAAATAAAGGCAAGGAATAATACCTGTGAAGAGGTCAAGAGCTCTGTGTTACTAAGCCATTAAACATAGTGCAGGAAAATAAGGAAGATTTAAATTATAGGTAAGCTATAGATTTTCCCATCCTATGGAGTTTGGTATTTATTTGAGAAATGATGGGAAATCATTGGAATGCTTTAACAACTGGAATGTTATAGTCATATTTGCATTTCAGAAAGAACTAGCTAGAAGCAGTGAGTTCATAACCCAGTGGTTCAGGCAAAAGATGGTAAAGTGTTGACATGAAGTGGGAGATAGCAGGAGTGGGGAAGGAGAATACACTGGATGTGTATTCAGGAGGAGGTAAGTCAGTAAGAATTAGTGATGAATTACATCTGGGTCTAGAGCAAGAGAAAATTGAAAAGCTCTTTAAAATTGTGCCTTGGATTAGTTAAGATGGGATTGTAGTAGGTTTAAGGAGTTGAAAGTAATGAATTGTGATTTAAGCTTCTTACATTTTTGATACTTGTAGGGTACTGAGAAAAACATGGTCCCTCTATCTAGTTTGACTTTACCTAATGATTTGCTACTTCATCATCTGCTTTGTTTCTTCAAACTTAACCTTGAGATTGATCTGAAGTTTTGGTGGCTACAGTGCAGGGTAGTATCCTGAAAATGTGGTCAGCTATTTACTCTCTGTTGAGTTGTGTGGGATATGAAGCCAGGATCAAAGAGGGATATAGTAAATGGTTCATAGATAATTGTAATTTAGTTTTTATTCATTCCACTAAGACAGATACTGTAGTTTCTTAAATATTTATAGATTAATAAACTATAGATTATTAATTATCATTTTCAGGAACTCAATTGTGATCATTTAAGTATGTTCAATGCTATTGCCAGAACTAAATTACAAAAAATGTAAATTTCAAAGATCAATTCTGCAATCCATTGAACTAAAATCATGAGATTTGTCTCTACACATTCATAATTTTGAATGTCTAAAAAACATCTAATCTCATGTTGGTGAATTCTGCCCTTATTAATAGATACTTATTTGTTTCTAATGCCTATCAAAGACTTAAAACAGCACAATTGTGTGTAAATTTTAAAAAGTAAAGTATACATGAGATTAAAGTTTTGAAAATTATGTTCCTTAAAAAAGATTCTTTGTAGTTAAATTTTTTTCAATTTTTAAAATATAGTTTCCTGATCTTCATGAAAAGAGAAAGATCTGAAAACAAATTAACTTTTTGAACTCAGCAGGTCTGTCTCTTTCACTGATCTATTTCACAGATCTCTTTCAAAGGACTGTGTTTATGACTTTTCAGGGTCCCTTAGCTCTTACTATTATAGAATATACACAAAATGATGATTATTCTAGCATCACGTGGAAAGGCTAGCATACGTGCCTTGATGGTAAATTTCAGGAGAAATTTTTCCTAGGTTTAGGAAGATATATGAACAAAAATGATATGCTATGAGTTGTTTAGTGAATTGATCCAATAAAATTTAACATTGGAAAGCATTAAAAAGGATAAAATTTTTATAAAAAAGAAAATCTGAGGTCAAGGATGAAAACCAAATAAATACTGACAATCAGAAAATATAAATTTACAAAATTGTAAACCCAAACTCAAATTCATTACACAATGCAACCAATAAGACAGTAATGCTTTGTAAAAGTAGGAAATGAACTACAAGTGCCTGCCCTGAAAATTCTCAAGAGGAAGAAATGACCTGAGGCTGATTACTGTCACTGCTATGGCTCTGGTTGAATGAGCTCTAATTTGACCCTCAAGTGACAATTTTACCAAAGAACAACAATGAGGAATATATGAAGACAGCCATTTCAACACAATGCTTTCATAGGTGGGCTGACCTAATGTCAGTGTCAAAAGTGGGAAGAAATCGAATGCATTTTCTAAAGAGTGAAAATCCAGAAACATTTAGGATTGTAGCTTATCGGTAGCCAGCCTAGAATTTTCAAAAGAGAAAGCACATGTAAACTCAATGGATTATCATACTCAGAGCAAACATAGTAGGCAAATGTTATTACCTAAGATCATACAAATACAAAAATTTCGGTAAACATGTAGGTGTATATATTGATGTATATTAGTTCATATAAATTTGCATAATGTACTGTGTGCAAAACCATGTACAATCTTATATACTATTACTTTCAGATTCCATAATCATAGATACACAATCTTGAAACCAAAGTCACTATTAAAATGATCTAAATTTTGCCAAAATGCATTTATTCCTATCTCCAAATCTGGTCTTCTTTCCTGGATTATACCCTCTCCTTTCTCTTCAATAAATCTAAAATGCCCTATTTTTCATCTATAACACAATCTAACTTATCTGTGACTTTTTTCCTTTTTCTGAATTTTTATTTTATTTACTTCTTTGGCAGTAAAACAACTTTTTCTGTATTTGGTACTACAGCCTGCTAGGAGTTGAGATAAGCTTTGGGGTGATGAAAGCTCTATGATTTTGTTGTGATTTCATTTAACAATGATTTTAAATTAATATAAGCATATTTTGTATTATGACCATTTTCAAAACTATTGCAACTCCATTTTAATCAATATATGTAAGTGGGATCTAGCTTTATGTTTATACATATTAAAAATATTATAATCAAAACAATTTGTGTCCACAGGTGAACATCTGAAGATTTTTTTTCAAAATCTCTTTAATAAACTTACTATAAATGAAATGAAATGACTTTTTATCAAATATTGATTTAATATCCAGTTATTTGCCAAATTAGTAACTTAAAGTCTCTTTTCCTTACAGCTGAATTATAAAATGCTTAAGAAAAAGACATCTCTGCATTATTTTAAATATTCAATAGTTGGTTCTCGTATAGAAGGTCCTCGGTGAATATTTATTGAATGATTTCATATACCTAAAAAGAAATTATACCTACCTTCAAAACCTTTATCATCCTAAAGTTAGATTTTATAGACATGACACTTTTATGAAGTGTCATGACTAAAAATGTTGCAGGTGTCCATTTCTCCAGTACATCTGAAAAGGGGAAAAAAAGAATCAGTATATAAAATCCTTGCAGTAGTTGCCGTTTGCTGCCCCAACCTTTAGTTGGGGAGCACCTATTCCCCAGCTGCTATGAGTGTTGGCTAACAACATCTTAGAACTGCTTTCTCCGAAAATTGCCCTCACCCAACTGAGAACTTCCACTACATGGAGGCTATGCTCCCCTTATTTCAATAACTAACTGTCAGCAGGATACAAAAGACTTTCTCTTACTCTTCTTACTCTTCTTACTCTTCTTTTGAAAGCTCTTCCTTGATAAAATACTTGAACAACAATCCTAGTTTTAGCCACAGCTTCTAGAGAATCTAATCTAATAAAGCCAGTGAGAAAAATATTCATTGAATTTCAGAAGAGATATGAAATAATTGATACCTTACTGACAAACATGCTTCAAACTGAGTCTTAAAAGTGCTGAAAAAATAATACATACTTTCCTTAATAAGAAACATGAAACCATTAATTTTTCATTATTGGAAGGTAACTAATGTTTAAATATCTCTGCCTTCTTTTTCAAACTCAATTCCTGACCTCCAGTGCTTTAATGATAATGTGTTAGGCCATCTATTGGGTTTGTAAGTCCTACAATGCAGAAAGAGATTTTTTAAAACCCACAATCCCTGTTTAAGAGAGTAAAACTATACTTCACTGTGCATTAATTACTTATTTACACAAAAAACAAATTGCCACAAAAGTTAACTCAAAACAACACACATTTCTTACCTTACAATCATCTGGGTATGATTTTGAAAGGTACTCTGCCTGAGGGCCTCTCACAAGTAGGCAATCCAGGTGTCAGACAAGAGTCTCATCTGAAGGTTTGAGTGGTGAAGGATTTAATTCCAAGCTCAGTGGTTGTTGGTAGAATTTAGTTCCCCACTGATTATTGGTTAGAGGCCTCTCTCTGTTACTTGCCACATAGATCTCTCCAAATAATAGCTTGTTTGGTCAGAGTGCTCAAGCCAAAGCAATATGGAGAGTCTGCTAGCAATATTAGGTACAATTCTTCATAGGCTAATCACAGAACTGACATGGCATCAACTTACCATATTCTATCTGTTGCTAGGATCAGTCTGTTGCTAGGATCAGTCCATCATTTAGGGGAACAGGCTGCCCAAAGACATGAGTCTTGGGAAGTATGATTTATTGGAAACTATCTTAGAGGTTTGCCTACCACATTTTATTTTTCTAGTAGTCAGATCTATAAACAATCCTTTTTTAAAAAAAATCATTTTTAATCACTTCCCATTGACTAAAATAAGGAAAATACCACCCAGCTACTGATTTAAAACAAATGTGTTACAAGAAAGTTGGACATTTGTGGTCTGGCCAGGCTTATATTCTTAAAGTGGTTTCTTACTTCCTTAATAAAAATAAAGGAGGGATATGAAGGAAGAGGAAAAAAAGTTATACCAGTGCCTAAATATGTTTATTAATTTTTAAAATCTAGACATATTGTAGTATGTTAATGGAGTTGCAGGCTGATGCAAAAAGATGAAGAATGAAGCCTAATTTTTTTTTGAAATTTGTATCAAATCATGACACTGATTTTCCTTAACTCTAGCATATGACAGTCTTGAGAATCAAACTCATTAGCTTCTCATGTTCTATACAGACCCTGAGTGATTTGGCTCCTGCTTGCCTCTAGACTCATTTTTTGACTTATCTCCACTGCATGCCTGCCTCCTGCCTCCTGCCCCCTACCCCAGTTCATAGGCCCCATGATCTGCAAAAAAAAAAAAAAAAAAAATTGTATTTTTGTATGCATTTGCTTTCTACTTTCCCTGAAAGTATTTCCTTTATATTTCACATAGTGGAACCATCCCATGTTGGCAAAAAACATCTCATAACAAATCATGGCCACCTGCTTCTCTGAGAATTGCTGTCAGCCAAATAGCACACTTCAAACAGGAAGATTTTCTCCCCTACCTGCCTCCACCCCAGACTTGTCCAATGATACACTGACACCAGGATACAAAAAGCTTAATTGTCTCTCTTTAAAGAGAAATGTGTAAGTACACATCATTGTTTCATAGTAGGTATCTTTTTTTTAAATAATTATTCATTTTCTTACTTGTCTTTGTCTATTCCTCCCATTTGCCTGAAAGCTCTCCAAAGGAGATAAAAACCATTTATTTCTTAATCACTGTTAAAAACCACTATGACTAGTAAACTGTCTAGTTCATAGTAAACTCTCAATAAATATATTTTATTTGTATGAAGAATGACAAATCAATTACTTAATTGATCAAGACTGAAGTGATTTCTTTGACCTTGCTTAAATTCAAACCATGGCATGTCTTGTCTCTCTTGGCTCTCTTATGCCTAAAGTTAGAATACATCCTAGTTTTCCCAGTTTATATCTGGGTCCCTATGTAATTACTAATGGCTTTCCTTTTTATTCTCAAAAGTATCCTGATTTTAATGAAAAATTAAATGGCTATCCAATTTGTGTCTCCCGAAATCTCTCTCTCCTAGTCCTTTCTTTTTCCATTACTATTTATTATTTTTTTTTGTGTGAATTTGTTATCACCCTTGGGAAAGTCAAATTTCACCACTTATAAAGTATAAAACCTTCAACAGTTTGCTTAGATCTGTTTAAGTTTATATTTACTATCTTAAAAAAATGTTAATGGCTGGGATGCCTGGGTGGCTCAGCGGTTGAGTATCTGCCTTCCACTTTGGGGCATTATCCCTGAATCTGGGATCAATCGTGCATCAGGCTCCCTGTGGGGATGCCTCTGCCTATGTCTCTGCCTCTCTCTCTCTCTCTCTCTCTCTCTCTCTCTCTCTCTATATATATATATATATATATATATATATATATATAATGAATAAATAAATCTTTAAAAAATATTAATCATGGCATTAATCATTGTTATAATTTGCAAATATAAAAACAACAAAATCTATAATTAGGTTATTTTTAAAAGATTTTATTTGTTTATTGGAGAGAGGAAGAGAAAGCACAAGTAGGGGGAGTGGCAGAGGGAGAAGCAGGCTTCCCGCTGAGCAGGGAGCCCAACCTGGGGCTTCATCCCAGGTTACTGGGGTCATGACCAGAGCTGAAGGCAGATGCTTAACCAAATAAGCCACCCAGGCAACCTAGAATTCATCATTTTAACACCTAATTATAGGACACCTGGGTGGCTCAGTTGGTTAGGCATCTGTCTTCAGTTCTGGTCATGATCCCAGTATCCTGGGATGAAGCCCCAGGTTGGGCTTCCTGCCCAGGGGGAAGCCTGTTTCTCCCTCTCCCTCTGCCCTCATCTTGTGCTCTCTTTCACTCTCTCTCTCTATCTCAAATGGATAGAAAGAAAGAAAGAAAGAAAGAAAGAAAGAAAGAAAGAAAAAAGGAAGGAAGGAAGGAAGGAAGGAAGGAAGGAAGGAAGGAAGGAAGGAAGGAAGGAAAAAGAAGAAAGAAAGAAAGAAAGAAAGAAAGAAAGAAAGAAAGAAAGAAGAAAGAAAGAAAGAAAGAAAGAAAGAAAGAAAGAAAGAAAGAAAGAAAGAAAGAAAGTTCCCTCCCTTAAGACTACTATGGGAGCTAGGCTACCATTAGTTTATCAATATAATTTTATTTCTTCCATTTACTGCATTAGGAAATATATCTAAGTAGAGCTTGGGAGAAAAGTTAGTATATAAGCTGTATATTTTATAAAATTTAGTTCTCTCCATACTAGTTACCTACTTTGATGAGCAAGCATTAAAATGCATATAAATCTTATTTTCAAGATTTAATAAAACATACATTTAAATTAAGAAGAAATTACTTATTTCAATGTATATTTCCAAACTATAAGCATTAATACAAATAATTAAAAAGTAGGGATTATCACCTTTAATTTGGATGTATTTTTCTCTTTTCATATGGACAAAAAGAAGCTATGTCAATATCATCTGAAAATGAAATTTTTTAATTTTATGTTATCAATATGTAATAGTTTGGGCACATATGTTTAAAAATACAACAAATGACTTTTGCTTATCCCAGAGTAGTCATCAAAGCAATGGAAATTCTAAAAAATCATGACAAGAAAATTAGAAAACCAAGTAAGTACTCTAACCACAGATTAAAAAGTATTCAGGTTAGAAAGCTGGAACATTTCCTTTTGAGGCCCAGCTACCCAAATACATTGAAAAGAATGATGTTTTTGATTGAGGTCACTAGAACCCAATAACACAGGCATTCCCTCTCACCAAAACTGGCAAGTAAATAAACAAAAATGCTTTAAGTATGTAGTTATACACACAGAAGTAAAAAAAAAAAACAAAAAAACAAGTGAGTCAAATGCCAAGAGAACTCATGCCTAAAAAATATTTTCTGAAGTTTTTTGTAATTGAGACCTTGGGTTCTGTCACCTTAAATAGGGGTTATTTTACTAAAAACTGGTAAAAAGACCAAGTGGAAAAAATTGTCAATAGGTCAGAATGCCGGACTTTGGTAGCCTTGCAAGCTACAGTGAACCAGTCCTTTCTTTCTTCTATAAGTAGTAGCGATTCTAGAAAATAAGGAACTAATTGACTAGAGAGAATGATAGAGAGGAAGATTATCTCGTATCTATCAGAAGCCCTTAAACATCTGGAATTGTTCAATTTAGTTCACATGGGCAATAAAATGGAAAAGCTGGTGGATAGTAATTTAGTGGCTTCCCATTTCATTGTGCTCTTTTTGTATTTTTGCAATCCATTTGATATGTATTTTTATTTTTGAATGCTAAATGGTGTTCATTATATAAATGAAATGAGCCACTTGGTGACTATCGAAACATTGTTTCTACAACCTGCCAAAAATTAGCTGAACAACTGCCATGAGTGATGATGGGGAACTAAGTCCTTGCATATGCTGAAAAAAATATAAAAAATAAATTCCATGTGTATTGCATGTCCTTCAATTCACAGCTGGTTAAGCCATTAAAAGTACTACATTTTTTCCAATTTGCTTCACACTGAACGGAATTTATGATTCCATTTGCAAAATTAACATTCATTCCCTCTATTACTCAGATGCTTATGATCTTGTTTTCAATTTCCAAGACTGCAACATCAACTCTTTCCCCCTTTAGCCCTTTTATACACCAGTCTATTCATTATTTGTTATTAAGGAAACAGGGGTAAGAAGTGGAAAAATGGTAATAAATAATTGTGTGACATAGGAAGGTGTCAGTACGTAAGTAATAGTTGGATGGGCAGATATGCAGTTAATGATAGATAGATAATAGATAAAAAGAGAGACAGGAAGAATGAGAAAAAGAGAAAGATTAAAAAAAGACTTCACACACACACACTTTATGTATTTTAATACCATCAATCAAATCTTGAAGGGCCAATGACCCTTTCTTCCTGGTTCCTCTCATATGTTGATTTTATGCTTTCAGTGCTCCATTCATATTGGACAATTATATTAGTTTTATTTACTAGTCTTTTTCTATCTTTCATATTCATAGAAGTGTTTTTGTTTCCTATTCAATGCCCAATTTTACCCATTTATCCCATGGTTTTCTGCAACATTCAGGGTTCGAGTCCATTTTATGGCTCCTTATTTAACCTCAGTTCCTCTTATCTTCTCTGAGTGTCACTGTCTCTGACTAATAAATAAAATTGTGGTTGTTCATATTGACTTCGCAATAGGTGGTAAGAAGTGAGTAGATAGTAAATGTGAAAATTGTCGTTCAGTATGCTGTGTACTAAAAATTAAATAGATTCTGAAAGCTAAAACCATAGAAAAGACATGTTATGAAGCAGGTCACTGCAGTCAGATCAATGAGTCATTTACATACATAGCAGTTAAGCAAAGGATCAAATAATAGTTCGATTTGATTGTCATTGTTTGTCAAACATAAATTTTCATGTGTGTTAAAAGGAGCTGAGAAGAAATTAACCAAGTATACCTTAATGACTATGTGCTTGAAATGATCACTTTCCTGCTAGTTTTGATAGAAAAAAATACTCTTTAAAGCGTTCATATTAGAATCTGTTTTATTTCAACCCTTGGGATTATAATGAAATGTGATTATTTTTTTTTTAAGTAAAGATTGTAATCATCAGTGCAAAACTCAAATATGGTATATGTAAGATTAGCATATAACATGTATAAAATACAACTGGTTTTTACGAAGAATTATATGGATATATGAACTACACAAGTGAGTAAATGCAAGTATTCATTCATCTAATCAAGTGCTAGATTTTAAAATGCATTTTCCGAAAAAGATAAAATCTTAAATGGATCATATACTATTCAGTTTGTATCCTTGAATATGAAGCCCTTAAATCTGAACATACCATAATAGGATTCTGAATATGAAACAAGGGGGAATTAACTCTGATCTTAATTTAATTTGATAACAAACCAAGGTTTATAATATTACCCACACATGAAAGAAAATAAGCAGGCATTTGGGAAATAGGGGTAAAATGGACAACCTTAATATTTTGATACACAAGACATTTGCATATTTCTCAGAAGTATTCTGAGAATAACAGACATTTGCACATGTTTTATATATTAAAAACAATTTCACTTGCCAATAGGAATGTTTGTAATTCCCATACCCTCATAGGTAATGTAAAGTTTCTTGGAAGAAACAGAAATAATCATTCTGTGTTTTTAATAATTACAAAAGCCATAAAGATGCAGCTTACTTTTCCCAAAATTTTACTAAATATATTTTTTTCCATGAGAAGTTTACAAATATTCCTAAAACTAAAGTAAGGAATTTGAAATGTAACAAAGCTGTTTACTTTTGCTAGCTCTCAGGAAAAATAGAGGTCTTATGCTAGCTACTTATGTAGTAAACATATTAAACTGTAACATTAGAACACTTATACAGAAACAAATATGCTATTAAGGTCAAATATACCATATGAATTTAGTAATATACTCTTCAGTTAAAAGGAATTGTTCCTTATACAAGACTTGTGAGAAAAAAGGGGAAGTAGTATTTATATCAAATGTTTTTCTTTAGTATGCTTGATGAATTAACTAATGCCACTTCTTTCTTTTTAATTTTTTTATTATTCTATAATTTCTTTTCATGTCATAACAAAAATCAAGATTCCATGGGAAAGAAAACACAGTCTTTTGTTTTGATCTAGTAGCCCACAAGGAACATGTGCCATCATGAAAATCTTGATATTGATAAGGACTTTTGAAGGATGATCTAGGCTACACAACTGCTTGTCAGTTTTCTGCATTACAAGAATGTCAAAAAGGTCTATAAGTTCTCTAGCATATGGCAAAGGAATATATATCCTAATGGATTCAGAACTTCCAGAGTTTATTCACAGAATCAACTCTGATTCCACATTTGGTTTGTCAGTGTAGTAGCCAAGGTTCCCAATGACATTGTTTCTTTGTGACTTAGCAGGCAGATTGCAATAATATGGGCTGGTGAAATTTGGTGTAGCTGAATTAAGACATAAATATTTCCACTTAATAAGTTTATATTGCTTTGCTTAAAATGTTGCAGAAGTTGTCTCTATACAACAACTCAGCAAAAGAAAAATATTTGAGGAACATACAATCTAAAATTGAATCTAGGGAATGTTCTTACATTGTTAAATAATATAATAAGGTATATTTTGTGTCCATATTTTAAAAGAAAGAAAGGAGAAAGGAAGGAAGAAAAGGGGGGTGGGAAACAAAAGGAAGGAAAAAGGCTTGTGAAAGGCTAACCAAAACTTTTCACTTACTATTTTGGGACTTGAGTTCATGCCCCTGGGATGAACAAGATGATTCTGGAGAACAAAGTTCAGGAAGTTCAGGAAGAGGTATACTTGGAATAAAGTGTGTCCTGGAAGTGTGGCTGGGTGTCCCACCTGGTTCAGTCAAACAGAGTCCTTTTCATGTGACAAGGTTTCCATTCACAGTTGGTATCGTCTGCAATGCAATTCCTTTACCCCAAATTGACAAATGCTTTCCCTAAAAGGTTCCACAATAGAGCAAATATGAGAAGCTTAATTATAGGTATGGCTTTATTCTGACAGACAATGCCATTAATTTTAACACTTGATCACTCAGAACTCTAGAAATGCTGATAGAAAACATAACAAACACTAAAGTCATTTTAGGGGAAAACTATCAAAAAATAACAATGTTCTGTCTTTATTGCATTTATAGTATTATTATAGTTATCAGTTAATAATACGTACTAAGAAATATGAAATAAAAATGACTTGAATATTAGTGACGTAAGTTAATATAAAGACAATGATCTATTTATTTTGATTTACCAATCTGTTAAGAGTCTTTAGTAAATGATTTGTCTTAAGAGTGGTACAGATTACAAAAATATAGGCTAGAGTCATTTAACTATTTAGTCAACAAAATCAAATCTCACAAGATACAGGAGGTTTAGAAACAATTTCCCAGGAGAATGGTTCATTCTTGTGAGGGAATAACCACTTCCAATTTATGGAATGCTTACTTTGGAATTTTGCTAAAAATAATTTCATTTAATATTCTAATGACCCTACCAAAAAAGGTACCATCAATTCTATTGTAATCATGGAAAAATTGAGGTTAGAGATATTGACTGAATTGTCTAATTATATTCATTAAGCTACAGAGCTAACATTCAAACCATTCAAACATTCAAACCAAACCAAAAGTTTGGTGATTCCAAACCATGTGGCTCATTCATTCAAATTTTGGCAAGAGATCGAGCTTGTGTGTGAGGAATAAAGAGATGTAGTTAGTTCCAAATTAAATCTTGAGGACACTAGGATACTCAGTAGTGCGGTGCTGGCCAGAGGTGGTGAGAGAGGGTGCAAGCTTAGTCTTAGTAAGGAATTTTGAGTAAGGAAAGGATTAAAGAGATGCAATGAGAAAAAGTTTAGCAAGTTGTTTTTGCAGCTTCTCTAAAGTTTGGCTTTCTTGCATTTTGAAATCAATAATCAGAACAACAAAACTTATCTTCTTTTTTTTTCTCTCTCTGCACACTTTGAAAGACAGTGAAAGTGAATGTCCCTAACCCTCAAGACTAAAGATGTTTTCTAATGGCAGAAAGAATGAATTCAACTTGCTAATTCAGAAAAGTACACATCCTGTCTTAAGTTAAATAATATATAATATACATATAGATATAGTAATCTTTATTTTTTTTTTTTACAATCTTTATTTTTTTTTAATTGTACTTATTTATTGAAGAAAAGAGAGAGGGTAGCGTGGGGAGAAGGAGTAGAGGGAGAGGGAAAAGTAGACTCCCCACTGAGCAGGGATCCCCATGTGGGGCTTGATCGAGGACCCTGAGATCATGACCTGAGCAGAAGTCAGACACTTAACTAAAAAGCCACCTGCATGCCCTGATATGCTACTTTTTAAATGGATAAATTATAATTCATTGAGAGAACATTATCTGTTCTGATAGACAACTATTTGAATATAAATTAAGACACTGAAATTCTAAGTACTTATTTTTAGTATTACCGATTGAAATTTTTTCAACTGCCTTCAAGTCAAATAAATAAAAAGTGGGCAAATTTTCTAATCCATTTAAAATTTGTATTTCTAAAAATGAACTTGAATTTTCAAAAAAGTTAATTTATTAATTCACTGCAAATCTTTATATGTCCAAACTTATGACAAATGAAAGAAAAAACAAGAACTATGGTAATTATTGATTTTCAATGTTTCTTTGAAATAATTTCTTTTAAACGAAGGAAGTAGAAAGACTTGAAGTTCATATAATCCAACACCTCATTTTATAGGAGAGGCAGAAAAGCAGAGCAGCAAATGCCTGTCTGAGGTCACAGAATAGGGTAAGGATTGACACTGAACTCGTTTAATGTGGCACTGTTTACAAAAATGCCCATACATTTTTCTCCCCTCCTATCAAGAGGCCTACTTTTTATCCTTTGTGTATTTGCTAGCCTTCTGAATTGCTTTGGCTAATGTTATATTATCAGGTATGATGCAAACAGATGCTTGCAAAGTGTTTCTGTATTGGGGCCTGACCTTTTATTGTTCTTGGAACACCAAGAAGGCTGGGATAACTTGTATAATAATAAGATGCATGTCTTCCAGTCGTCCTTATATCTGTGGCCAACTACCTGCCAAACACCTCACATATAAACATGTTCTAGATCATCCAATCTCTAGTCAGTTTTCCATCTATTCCCAGTTAACTGCACATACAAGTCACCTAGAAAATAATAAATACCCAACAGACCAACAGAAGCATGAGTTAGGTGATTGTTGTTTTAAGTCACTACATGTAGAGGTGACATGTTACGTGGTGAAAGCTAACTGACACTAATATATATTTAACAATTAAGGTCTCACAATGCATCTTTACAGATGTAAACCCAAAATAGCAGATCTTCCGTGTACTCTGTGTTGATAAAATTAAAGACAAATGAGAATCTGCTGCTTAAAATTAATTGGCGCTACTCTAAACCTTTTGGAAAGAGTCCTCATAGAGCACTGCTAAAGCAAAAAATTACCACAAGATGTGACAAAAGACTTTCCTTTATTAAATGTATATAGGTTCTAATGATGAGAAAATTGCAAAAATAAGATGACTCAGAAGCATAATAGGATAACACAAAATAGTTAAGAGCCATAGCAAAAATAGCAATAATCAAAATCCAGTGGGAATCCAGGGAAGCTTAAAGAATTTACATATTGAAATAGAAAATTGTATTAGTCAGTTATGTATATTTTCAGCAGCAAAAAACAAAACAAAAACAAACAAAAAAACAAAACAAAAAAACAAAACAAAACAAAACAAAAAACCTTCTAAGCATAGTTAATGCTGTCTTAGGTAAATATTTAGGCCATCTCTGAACCCTTGCCATTTTATTAGTAAAACCAAAATGTAACAAAGCAGTCACAATAAAATGAATTGCATGAATGCATAAAATACATCTACAATTGATAGTAAGTTGCATGAGTATTAGTAGAACATTTGAGGTACTCTGAGGACAAATGTTTTGAGGCAAAAAATGTCCCCAAGTGTTTACACATGAGAGCTTCTAAACAGTTGGGAGTTTAAGTGCCTTGGAATGCTAGGATAGTTTGGTTAGGTAGTAGCTAACAGATCGTGATGCTTAGAGTCTGAGAGGCAAGGCATAATTACATTCTCCACCTTCCCCGCTTTGGGAATTAGGAATGATGAAAGTAACGTTAAAATACATTATTTTCAGTAATGCATATTTAAATTTAAAATTTTAATTTTAAAATTTAAGTACATTGGCACGAACATTAGAATGAACACTGAAGAGTAATTATAAGTACAGTTTCCATTATATAAAGTGCCAGAACATACCACGGTTAGAAAATAGGATCTGCCTTCTACGTGCTTAAGAAGCAAGACTGACAAACATGACAAATTTCAAACTCTATAGGTTAAAAATATCAATGGTTCTAGTATAGGTAGGGTTGCTGCTCCAAGAAATAAAATATTTACCAAATTTGAATCAACGCAAGTAAACAGTCTTGGGAAATACAAAATTCTACATAGTGAAGACAATTAGAGGGGAAGATTGGGCCCGGGGTGCGGGGAGGGAGGAGTGTAGGAACTAGAAGAGGAGGAGTAAGAGGAAGAGAAAGCAATATTTTCAATGTCCAATTCTTGATCTATCTTCTATGAACCTGGCATACTGGTTAAGTGCATTAATGCCCCCTTAATTTTTCATGAACAAATTTTAAATGCTTAAAAATTTAAAAACATTCAGATTGAAATGTGGTCATTTAAATTTGATTAGCATCCTGGATGCTGTAGTTAGGTGTCTCACATAATGGCCTTAGTTTCTTTGTTCTAAGGGAATTTTAAAGAAATGATACTTTCACTGTCTGTTCAAACTCATCTATTCAAACTGCCAAACAGATTCTCTGACTTTTACCAACTTCTCTTTATTCCCATTAGAATACTTTTTGCCTTTTACTATGAAATATATTTTTTCATCATAATAACCAGCCTATTGACTACTTAAATAATGACAATATTATGAAGACGATTTCATTTTTAAAATTGTAGAATCATAGCAGGTTTTAGAAACCCCCTCTATAGGCAGTTCTGAAAGTGCAAGTATGTCTGGACACATAAGAATTTAGACAAAAATATTAGTTTGCTATTTTTGGCTTGCTTCAGTGTCACTGTCATTGTTAGATGCTGGATAATCCAAACCGGCATGGTATCTCTAGTTCAATTTCTTATCTCTCACTTAAATGAATTTCCAATAGCAGTGGGAATGGACATGTATATGTGGGCACACCTGCCAGTATATTTGTGGTATGCATATTTAAATCATATCTTGTGTATGTTTTAAACAACTTTTTACTGATTTGATCACTTGGAATACCGATTACTCTTTAAGCTAAAAATATACAAAATTTCAGAGAGAAAACGAGGAAAAGAGAAGGTGAGAGAAGGGAGAAAAGGGGAGGGAGGAAGGAAGGAACAGAAGGAAGGAAGGAAGGAAGGAAGGAAGGAAGGAAGGAAGGAAGGAAAGGAAGGAAGGAAGGAAGGAAGGAAGGAAGGAAGGAAGGAAGGAAAGAAGAAAGAAAGAAAGAAAGAAAGAAAGAAAGAAAGAAAGAAAGAAAGAAAGAAAGAAAGAAAGAGAAAGAAAGAAAGAAAGAAAGAAAGAAAGAAAGAAAGAAAGAAAGAAAGAAAGAAAGAAAGAAAAAGAAGAGAAAAGAAAGAAAAAGAAAAGAAAGAACAAATTAGGGAGTTATAGATAAGAAGTATAGGGTAAACTTAAAAGTAAATTATAAATGTTTTAATTGTTTTGGTCGATCTGAAATGAAATTAGTTTTTATAAAGAACCCAATTGCACCCACTTTTGTGCTTTGATCCACTGATTAACATTTGCAACCATTAACTCACTTTTCCTGATGGAGACGACTGTCAGATCGTGCTGCTTCCAGAGCCAGGCGCAGAGTTTCCAGCTGTGGACGCAGACAGATCAAAGCATATGATGGACTCTCTACAACACAGTCTATCTGGAATACTAATAATAGTCTGTACTACTTGTAAAGAATCAAGTCATTTTTCTCCACTCCTTCAAATAATCAGGGTTTCCTTGTACATGCTATTAATTGATTCAATATGCGGAAGGAATGTCTGAACTTTTCCCACGCCTTACACTTACTCGTTTTTTATTATATACATTAGTCTACCTCCAGAGGTTGTTTTAATTCAAGTCAGGCTTTTTTGTTTTTTGTTTTTTCCCTAAAGATGGAATGGGTACTTGTTATGTTTAGCTTTATATGCTATGCATTTTCATGTGTTTTATAATTGTGTGTATATGTGTCATCACCTACTCTGTTCAATTTTGCTGCTGCTTAACTTGCTTATAGTAGAATTTCATTATCTACTTTGATAAATATTGAGATTTTTACCATGGATCCCTTATAAAGATTGCTTGGTCCGATCAGACCCTTCTTAAAATTTTTGAATCCAGTAGTTCAAAACGCTGACCAATGACTGATAATGATTCACAGGCTCTCACGCTAATAGAGCCAGAGGACTTTTTTTTTTTTCTCTGCTTGTTTATGTGTTTGTTTTATTTTATTTTATTTTTTTTACGTGTTTGTTTTAGATGTGACAGTAGCTGTGTGTGTTTACTTCATTCCTAATTTACCCTTTGCATGTTTCTAGTTTCTTCTCTTTGGGGGCAGTTCTGGAGACTTTTCACCTATGAAATAGCTTTTGTTGTGTGGCTCTTTTCAGGGTTTTGGAGGGTTCAAGATGCGCCAACAGTTGTGGGGTATTCGTAATATCTTCAGAAGATAGACAGCTCGATGGGGATAACTCTTGTAATTTCTAGTCGAATAATCATTTATTAAACATGTGAGATGTACAAGAGCTGTGTGACTGAGGATGAGAGGGCATAGAATAAAAATATATTTAAAAACAGAATCTCTTCCCTCATATAGCTTACAATCCATTTTTCAAAGAGGGTACAAAAGATTATTAAGAACTCCCTGTGTGATCATTGTTCACATTCGCACACGGTGGGTAAAACAGCACCCTTTACACTTTCTAGAAGCTATTAAATGAAGGGGAAGGTTCTGCTGTGGGTGTTAGGAGAAACTGAGGTATAGAGCGCTAAAGAATTTATATGCCATGAAAAATGCAGTGAGACAATCTTATTTTCTTATTTTTTAAAAAAAGGGCTTTAATCTTCCCGCTACAGATTTGCCAATGCTAGCTTTAATGTTCTTAGCTGACTGAAAGAGTTTTACTAGAGTATTATCTATGTGATCGGTATTTATTTCATGTATGGCATAAATCTGTGTGGCTTTTTTCTTTTGTAACAAGTATGGTTAAAAACAAAAACAATGACATAGGATTGACTCAACAATTTTTCCCTTAAAAAAAAAATCTCAATTTGGTGAAAACTCACTTCAAATCAAAATGCAGTTCTACTCTGGTTGTTTGGGAGTTAGACTATGTAATAAAAATTATTTTCTTTCATCATGGGGCCATTTCTGGGAAGATGCGTCATGCATTGGCTGTTTGTACAATTCGATGGCCAGGAGGAAAACCTAATGACCAGAAGGAAAACAGGGACCCAGCTTGCATGCCTCTCTGTTGGGCATCATAAGAATGGAGAGAATAAGAATCATAAGAATGGAAACAAAACTCAAGGTTCCTCACTTTGTGGCTAGGGTATGGGAAAGTAAGCTCTGTATGTTCTACACAATTAACCTTGCTCAGACACAAAAAAAAAAAAGGTGCAGAGGAGAAGAATTTCTCAATCCCATGTTTTCTCAAACTATTCCAGAATTTCTAAAAATTATATGTAAATGCTGGTCTAGCACATTTTTACTAGTTACGAATCTGGACTATTAAGGAAATGGACATGCATATGTTAAATAAACATTCACCCTTTAATCTGTCAGGAATGATGACAGTGTAGGATTGTTCTGAAGCTGACTGTAAGGGAAATACATGAGGGTTATATTGGTATGTCTTCAGTGTTATCTTTCCATCTGCAGCTATTTAAGAACAATACACATATTCATATTTTTCAAATAGTGGTATGGACTTTAAAAACACTGCTGCTTTTTATAAGGAATACCTTTTTTTTTTCAGAACTGAGAAATACCTTCCACTCAAAGTAGCATACTTTTAAATGATTCAATGCATAACACCATTGATATTTTCTAAATGGGTAATGTAATAAATCTTTGATTATAATACACAAAAGCCTATTATAGTATTAGTGTGGATAATACATAATGGAAGAGAAAATAAAAATCTAATCAAAGTCAAATCAAAATTAATATTATAATACCCTTCTGAGGCTCATCTGTTATATATGTTAATATTATGTAATAGGTAATAAAATGGGAACAGGAACAATTTATATTTTGGAAAAATTCTTGAAACATAGTAACATCATGAATTATTAAATAAAACAGAATTTATTCTTATTTTATCTCATAATTTAAAAGTATTTAAAGACACTTAAAGCTGTCAGGGGGGCAAATTGTCTGATGAAAGCAGAGAGCATAAATAAAATTTTGCACAAAATGTCATCTTCTCTAGGCAGATGTCATAAATGTAGGAATTTTAAAATGATCATGTTTTTAAATTATCATACTCTAAGCATTAACAGAAAAGAAAAAAAACTTGAAATTTTTGAAGTTAAACATTTCATATTTTTATTGTGTATTATCTGAAGTAATTAGCTTTTGTGATGTATTTAAGAAAGATAATTGATGGGATAGTTGCCAGTGAAGATAGGTAGATTTGTAGATGTCTGAGGAACTATAATACTATTGACAGTCCTATTTATTGTACATATAACATGTGTCTGTCATGGTTTTGTGTTTTACCATGTCGTAAGCCATCTAATTCTCTGTTTTACAGCTGAGCAAAGATCACAAACAATTGCCAATAGTAGAGCTGCTGGCATTCATTCAAATACAGGCAGTCTGGATCTTGGTCTCTGCTTTTAACTACTAAATTACGAAGAGTAGGATTAATGGCATTATTACCAATCTATAGGGGGATTTTGCGGGCTAGCACTTTTTGTTTGCTCTTTTGTATAGTTGGAAGAATAACTCGTCTGATTTGTGGATGACACATTATTGACTAAACTGATCTAATACAACGTTCTTAAGTTGAACATTTGAGATGAGCTTAAAATGAACTATATAATAGGGATACCTGGGTGGCTCAGTCAGTTAAGTGTCTGACTCTTGATTTCAGTTCAGCTCATGATCTCAGGGTTGTGAGATCAAGCCCCATGTTGGGCTCTACATTGGGCGCAAAGCCTGCTTAAGATTCTTTCCCTCTGTACCTTCTCTTCTCTCAAAAAAAAAAAAAATATAATAGACACAGTTGCAAAGTTCTAACCATGAATGTCATCAGAAATCCTTTTCACACCATCTGGTGGTACAGAAAACTCAAGCCTGTGTCCTCCCACAAAGTTCAACAACAGTTATCTATCTGCATTCAAAACACTTCTGGAGTTCACTTAAGAAACTTCAGCAGCCCAGTAAAACAAAAGACCTGAGAATAACCACACAAAAAGAAAAGAAAGACAGCCTCGTTTTGCCTGCATCATCTTATCATCCAAGCTAGTATTGCTCAGAGCCAAGAGGAAACTTCCCAGTTAGAGAGGTCCCCTCACCAAGAAAGGGGGAAAAGGGTGAGCAGCCAGCTTCCCAGCCTTTCAGGCCATTATACAAAGGTCTGGCTTCAATTTCACCCCAGTCAGGCCAGCAAAACAAAACATATTGATAACAACAATAAAGAAAAGCAGAGGAGAGCAGTTATGCAGCAGGATCAATCACAGATCACAGTGACTCGCTCAACAGACAAATCCATCAGTCAGGCCACTGAAGAAGGAACCAAAGGTTATCACCATCCTCTTCAAAGTTCTCCAGATTTCACCTCGTTGGTATTCATGTTCACTGACACCATACACCTGAGTCTCTCTCTTCTCCTATTGCTACACCTCGCTGTCTTGCATGTCCTTGGGGCTAGTCTCTCTATTAGAGTACCTAGACACCTCTGGCATCATGGCCCACACTGGTCTCCATTATGTATGCATCACCTGAGGAAAGTTGTGCATCCACAGGAGAGCACCTCAGATAGCAGGGCCCCCACAGATGCTTATGTACAGATTAGGTCCTGCCTTCTGTCACTAGCTCATACCCCTGCACTCATCTGCAGCTAGCAGCTTCAGCTGTGTTCCTGCACCCCCTGTACGACTCCCATCACTGGCTTTTACTATCATGCATCCATGACAAAACCCACCTTGACAAGCAGGATCTCAACAACTTCCAGTGTGCCCAAAGTTAGCCCAGCGCTTAGTGTCTACCGGGACTCTCATCACTATGTATGTATCTGCAACCAGCCACTGCCACTCCATAAATAACTGCAGCTAGCCCCCTCAACCAAGACTGTACACACCTGGCAATGGCTACCACTGCTGCCTGCCCCGGTCTGGAGCCACTTGACCTTGAAGCTTCTGAGGACCTCAACAGCCTTTGCAGCCACTTTGGATCCCCTTCAGTGCTCTTTGAGGACCATACAGTTGTTGATACTGCAGACCCAGTTGCCTGACCTGAAGAGACATCATGACCCTCAGGACACAAATGAATTAAGTCACACAAAGACAAGTACTGTATTATATCACTTTTATGTGGGATTTAAAAAAAAACTGAAATCATAGGAATACAGAGTAGAACAATGATTGCCAGAGGCTGGAGTAGAGGAAATTTGGAGATGTTGGTCCTACAGTATAAATTTCTAGTTAGAAGATGAATAAGTTCTGGGGATCTAACATATAGCATGGTGATTATAGTTAATAATACTGTGTCATACATTTGCTAGGAGAGTACATCTTAAACGTTCTCATCACAAATAGAACATAGTAATTATGTGATGTAATGACAGTGTTAGCTAATGCTAAGGTGGTAATCATTTATCAATATTTAAATATTTCAAATTGAGGCACCTACATGTCTCAGTCTGTTAAATGTCTGATTCTTGATTTTGGCTCAAGTCATGATCCCTGGGTCATGAGATCAAGGCCTTTGACTGGCTCCATGCTCAATAGGGAGTCTGCTTGAAATTCTCTCTTTCCCTTTACCTCTCTCTCACTCATTCACTCTAAATAAATAAATAAATAAATAAATAAATAAATAAATAAATAAAATTTTTAGACAAAATAAAAATAAATATACCAAATTAACTTCTTGTACACTTTAAGTTTACAATGTTGTATGTCAGTTATATATCAATGCAACTACAGGAAAAAAAAGAAATCTTTTTAACAATTTAATTAGGTAATATTTCCCAAAGTCTATATTCTTTTACTTTATCTCACTATTGAGAGAAATAATCTTAAGTGATAAGAAAAAATTTTTATTCACAAGGTCAAAGTTTCCTTATAAGTCAAACCATATGGATTACTATGTGCTTATATATGATAGCATTTTTCAAAGACTTTCCTAGAATAAAGAATGTTTAAGAATACAAGCTTTTCTTTCTCTGCAGAAAGCTTTTCCTACTAATTGCATCAGTCAAAAATATGTAGACTTGCTACTCTGAACAGGAATTTACCTAAAAGTTTTCCAACACTGAACTCCAGAATTAAGCCAGGCTCTTACCTTTTTGGTTGTAAAGAATTTGGGTTAGTTATACCTCTTGCCATTGCCTTAGCACTCAGTACTTATATTATTATTTCCTACTATTAGGTATTTGCTCTCAAATGTCAACTTTCTCCATCTAATAAAATCCTTGAGGGAAAAGGCTAACTTTTGTTTTTCAGGGTATACAAGAACCATGTACACATGAGTCACCAATAAGTATATGAATGAACTGGCAAATAGATGAATGAATGGGTAATTTAATTAATACATAAATGTCTATAAAAGAAGAGTATATTTTCCCCTTCTGTTCAATACATAGGTGTGTGTGTCACACATTTCTTTGCTTACCTTTCTTCCACTTTAGAATTGTAAGAATTAAAACAAATTCTTATAACTCAAAAAAGGAAAAATTGCTTTCAAAATTATTTATATAAAGCTAAACTACTAGTTCCAAGATAGTGTTTGGGAAAAAAAAAAAAAATGGCACCTAGAGGGTGCCTAAACTGCTCATGACTTGGTGAAAACCATATGCAAATCGTATTGTTGGTGAGAGATCCCAAGTATTAACAGTCATAACAACAATAAGACAAATAATAACAACCAATTGAATTTGATTGAGTTTACTAAAACAGGCAGAATCAAACTATTTAAATGAACATTTTCATTTGAATCAAGTTACTTGTACAAGGTAGAGTTTGAAATCAAGTGGGTTTTCTGTTTAGTACTGTGATTCTTAACCAGGGTTGATTTTAGTTCTCCATTTCCAGAAGGAGAAAATGATAAGACTTGCTTTTCATATTATGAGTAAATTATAATTACTGATTTTTAGAATTTAGTAAATAAATATTCAGTGATATTCCCTAAAATTATCACTAGAGAAAACTAAGGAAGAAAAGAAAAATCCCTAAAATTATCCCTTGAGAAAATTCATGAAGACAAAAAGTCAAGTAAGTAGACTGTTTTTCTTTGAGTTTTAAAGACCCACTAAATCTCATGAGAACACTTTTCTAGCTGTATTTACATTTAAAAGTGGGTTGAGTAAATGAGGAAAATAGTTAAATAATCAAGTGATATTCTTGTGAAAATTTTGTACATAAAAAAAAAAAATCTGGATTAATCAAATTGTAGAATTGCTTTAGTTCATTCCCATTCAGAGTATGGTGGGGGGGGGGGGCAAAAAAGCCAAGCTTGTGAAATGAAAAGAGGGTTTGGATATGGCTTCAAGGCCATTTATGTTTTAGACAAAATGGCCAAATAAGCATTGCCCCCACTGCTATCCCACAATCCACCCTCACCATGTCTTTGTATGTCTGTGTGTGCTTTGTTGACGTGCTGGATTTCTTCTTGGCTCCCTCTTCCAGCACACCTCATTTAGCAAAGCCTGGCCTCCACTGCTCTCCACCGTGCTACTCTCTACCCTGCAACAGAAGTTATCTACTTAAAAAGAAAATCTCATCACCTGTGCCCCATCCCAAAGCTCCCTTTCATTCCCTTATGTTCGCTCATATGGTAATTAGCAGAAGTCTCACCATGGCTTTCGAAGATTCAATTATGTCCCATTCAAATTTCACTCACCAATTTCCCACAAACTTCCCAGCCTTCTTTCTCTCATGTTCTTTCTTACCACATGATTTTGTGTGCTATTTTCCATGTGTTTAAAATGCCACTCCAATTCTACTTACCTATCTGTTCTTGGGAATGCTTTCTCTCAAGCATTTGCAGAGAACTCTATACAAAATATATACTTTTCAGATAGATAGACAGAACCTTGAATCCCAGAAGGCTACTGAACACAGCTACCACTGTACTGTAGACACTAAATAAACTTTCTCCATCTAATAAAATCTTTGAGGGAAAAGGCTAACTTTTGTTTTTCAGGGTATACCAGAACCATGTACACATGAGGCACCAATAAGTATATGAATGAATTGGTGAATAGATGAATGAATGAGTAAATTAATTAATACATAAATGTCTATAAGAGTATATTTTCCCCTTCTGATCAGCTACATAGGTGTGTGTGGCACACATTTCTTTGCTTACATTTCTTCCACTTTAGAATTGTAAGCATTAAAACAAAATCTTATAACTCAAAAAGGAAAAATTGCTTTCAAAATTATTTATAAAAAGCTAAACTACTAGTTCCAAGATAGTGTTCACACACTGTACTGTAGACACTAAATCACCACATTCACAATTATTTGATAAATCTGTATATCTATTTAGTCTGTTGGCCCTGTAAGTCCAACAGAATAGGGATGGTTTTATCATTTTGGGGTTTATTGTGAACCCCAAATATGTATTGATATTATTTAGGTTGGAAATGATTAAAAACTAAAGTGACCGAAGCCTAAAGCCAACATAGACCGGTGTGGTTGTGCAAGCAGGGTGCAATCCCAGCTTCCACATGAAATGAGCGGACCCTCCAGCTATGTGGCTTTGCTGAAGCTTTCTTGATCTCAAGAAGCAATTAGCTTCTGCAGTGTTGAGTCACAGCGAGCTCTTTGTGGCAGCTGCTCCAGCTGCTCCTCTTCCAGGTGTTATAGGAAGAAGGAGGAGTCTTGGTACATTCCATTAGATCTATTAGATGCTGCATTTATCTCTGAGCTGTCACTGAGATTTGAAAAAGGAAATGCACCAAATGATGTAGGCCTGGATGACCTGGTCTGCAGATGCTTCTGGGGAGTGAGTGGTGAGGAATCAGTCTTCCATAATACAGGTGGGCTGAATGGGTCACCATAGCCCAAACCATAACCTCATTATCATAGAAGAGAATGTGAAGATTGTGTGGCAAAACCCATAAGTATCCACATCAGCTGGTGCCTCACAGTGTGTATGGCACTGTCATACAGCATGACTGGCGTTGTATTAAATCCTAGACACAACTGCATATGGGAAAGGCTTTACGTTAGAGGCCATATTAGGTCCTACAGGTAAGAACTCAGCAAACATCTATGGAATAAGAGAATAAATAGCGCCTCATAGAAAATTGTGCATTTTGAAATGCCATTGAAACTTGATACATACAATAATATAGTGATATAGATAAATACACAATGAAAAACATAGAAGAAAGCTTAACTTTAAAAAATTATTCATATTCTCAAATGCTAGAAAGTTGTATTCTTTAAAGTTTTGTAAAAAATGAGCCAATATTTGGCTTTTAAACTTTATGTATAAAAATGAAAACTGTATAGTCTTTCTGGAGAATAATAGGTAATAGGTAAAAGGAGACAGAAAAGCTTGCTATAATATCATTTTGGTTAAATATCCAAAGATAATATTCCGGGGGAAAAAATAAGCAAATTTTGGAAAAAAAAAGGATAATAGAAACAAAGTAGAAGAGGTGTCAGTGCTCTTAGCTCAGAAAATTAGGAGATAGATTATTGAAGTGAAATTTTGCTTTTAAAATAATGCATAAATTAGTGAAGATTCCTATGTAAATAAACACTATGTTACAAACATAAATGTACACACTCAATTTACTTACAATTTCATAAGAACCCCACTTGAAATGATTAAAATCAAAAGAGGACTTTGGTGCCGGTAAATGTGATGGTTTATGACAAAAATAATCCTTTTCATGTTTTCTTTCTTCTTCTTTTTGAATATTTATGATAATATTAATGAAGTGCCTATTGTAATGCATATGATATACAATATGGTTTAAAGTGGCACAGTGGCCAAACTTGCATTGAAGCCATAACACCAACAAGCTTCTGTTGTATCTACCCTTCTTTGTGGGTCCTCATGCATTTGAAGAATAATGAGATTGTGTCCTTATTACATTTTTTTCCTATTGCCATGTATTACAATAGATTTTTTATCTTTATCGAGATATAATTGACAATAGTTTATGTAAGATGTACAACACGATGATCTGACATGCATATACATTGTGAAATGATAATCATGTCAATAAGCCCATTACTTTATATAGTGACTATTTTTTTGTGTGTGGTAAGAACTCTTAAGATCCACTCTTAGTGGGACACCTGGGTGGCTCAGCCAGTTAAGTCTCCAACTGTTGGTTTTGATCTCAGGTCATGATCTCAGGGTCCTGGGATGGAACCCTGCCTTGAGCCCCTCCTCAAGCCCCACCTCAGTTTCTGTGCTTAGCACAGACGGAGTCTGCTTGGGACCCTCCTCAAGCCCCACCTCAGTTTCTGTGCTTAGCACAGACGGAGTCTGCTTGGGATCGGCTCCCTTTGCCCCTCTCCCCATTTGTGCACATGTGTGCTCTCTCTCGCTTTCAAATAAGTAAATAAAAATAAATATTAAAAAAAAGATCAACTCTCAGCAAATTACAAGTATAAAATATAGTATATCAACCATGGTCATGTTGCTCTACATTGGCTCTCCATAATTGATTCGTACTGCATATCTGAAACTGTATCCTTTGATGAATATCTGCCTTTTCCCTCACCACTCTGCCCCCTGGCAAGCCCCATTCTACTCTCTGCTTCTAGCACTGTACTTTTTTATATTCCATATATGTGAGTTCAGATAGTATTCGTCTTTCTATGTCTAACAATTTACTTAGCATAATATCCTCCAGATTCATCTATGTTGCTGTAAATGGCAGAATGTTCTTCTTTTCTTTCTTTTTTTTTTAATTTTTTTTTATTTATTTATGATAGGAACACAGTGAGAGAGA
Organism: Vulpes lagopus; assembly: GCF_018345385.1. Classification (NCBI taxonomy): domain Eukaryota; kingdom Metazoa; phylum Chordata; class Mammalia; order Carnivora; family Canidae; genus Vulpes; species Vulpes lagopus. The sequence goes on from NC_054832.1 coordinate 55,114,411, forward strand.
GAGAGGCAGAGACACAGGCAGAGGGAGAAGCAGGCTCCATGCACCGGGAGCCTGATGTGGGATTCGATCCCGGATCTCCAGGATCGCGCCCTGGGCCAAAGGCAGGCGCCAAACCACTGCGCCACCCAGGGATCCCATGTTCTTCTTTTCTAAGGCTGAAAACTTTTTCCCACTTTTCTTCCTTTTAGACTTAAACCAGCAAAAACAAAGAGTTTTCTTAGAGAAAATATATGAACTACACAATTATATTTATTTTGATAGTATGCTAAGAAAATCAATAGGTAAAACTGTATTATGGCCCAGACTCTACTTAAATTACTATACAACTAATTATAAGGCAATTACTGTGATCATTAATTTTATGTGTCAACTAAGGGGTGCCCAGATAGTTAGTAAAAACATTGTTCTGAATATGTCTGAGACAGTGTTTCTGGAAAAGATTAGCATTTGAATTGGTAGACTGAGTAAAGAAGATCCTACATGACCAGTGTGGGTAGACATCATCTAAGCCTTGGAGAACCGGAATGAACAAAAATTCTGAGAAAGGGTGAATTTGCCCTCTGCTTAAGTGGAGATATTCATCTTCACATTGGTGCTCCTGGTTCTTGGGCCTTCAGACTTGGACCAGGACTCACACCATTGGCATCCCTGGTTCTAAGGCCTTTTGGTTGGTATTGGAATTACACCAGTGGCTTTCTTCAACCTTTGGCTTGCTGATGACAGATCATGGCACTTCTCAACCTCCTATTGGTTCTGATTCCCTGGATAACTCAATAGACTTAGGTTAAGTGAAACAGTGAGTAACATATTTATTAATGAGGTACAATATTTTTATGGTTTAAACTTTATGTATCCTCTAATTTTATAAAATGAATTGCTAATACAGATAGTGCTATTTTAATGGATTCTCATGGAATCTAGTCATCATAGTTGTCTTATATTTGAAATACTAGTAAACATCTTTTAGAAATTCATTTAAAAAATTGAATGCTGGCCCAAGAGTTTTTTATAATAATTTTATATCTTATCGAAATAGGTATTATAGAAATTTCATTCTTTTGTGAATTGCTTCTAGATCTGTAGAGAATAAACAACACCAAAACTCCTTTTTGTTTTTATTTTTATTTTTATTTATTTATTTTTCCTTTTTGTTTTTAAAGATTTTATTTATTTATTCATGAGAGACACAGAGAAAGAGAGGCAAAGGTGTAGGCAGAGGTAGAAGCAGGCTCCTCACAGGAGCTGACTTGGAACTTGATCCTGGAAACCCAGGATCACGCCCTGAGCCAAAGGCAGATGCTCAACCACTGAGCCACACAGGCACCCCCCAAAATCCTTTTTAATGGGGCAAAAATAATCTCCTTTTAAATTCGGATATAGGTTTCACCACTTAAAATATTTAATTACATATTAATTCCATAATTATTATTTCAATATCTAAGTAAACTTAAATCTTCTTAAATCTAGAAGATAAATTTACATTTATCTATATATTCACAATATGTTTCTGTATTTCCATATACATTCATATAATATTTGTTTATTTATTTCCACATATTCTTTCCATTAGCATACTATCCGGCCTTATTATTATTTAATCTATATCTCTAGAGTTAAGCTAGTTTGTGCTTCCCATCTATCTTGCAACTAATAGTATGAATTGGATTGACTGATTCATTTTCTTTAATTTTAGATTTATGTGTATTTCATTGCACAAAATTACTCGTAATCTATCACTTCCGATGTATTTGATCATGAATATCATTTGTTAATTCATATTGCTTAGTATGAAAATACTATTTGTTAGATAAGATTTGCTATAATAGAGAAGTATATCACAAATCTGATATTTCTCATATATGCATGTTAATGATGTGTAGAGAACCTCCAACTAAACTAATACAGGCTTGATTAGGATATAAAATGTTTGATTTAAAAATATATGTTTTTTTAAACTGCAGTGTGAGTGTGAGGCCACATTAGTAACTGCTAATTTTATTTTTATAGTTTCTGACATTAAGATTTCAGGATTTATAAATGTTCCCCAAAGTGGCTAGAACAAGTAAAACTAATCTTCATTTAAAATATAACTTTTATTCACATAGTTAGCATTTTTTTCCTTTGCATTAGATTAAAGAAGATGGTATCTACAAGAATATATACAATATAGGAAGGAAGTGTCTTTGAGAAACTGAATTATAAGACATTTTATTTAACTGAATTTTAAAATGACATTAGCAAACAAAACTGCAATCAAACAAAAAGTAGTAGAAAAGATTGTCCTCAGAGAACATATCACTAAAGGCTGATTTGATAGAATGAAGACATCTATGACACTCAAATGGAAACATGGTCAAATGCAAAACCACCTCAAAACTAGGTAAAAATAAATGGATAGCAACAGTTAACTTTAGTAGCTAAAAGAAAAAAAAAAGAAATTACACATTCAATGCCTGGGAGATAGAGTTTTGCAACTTTTTTAGTTGATAATATTGCTTTTTTGATACCATGATACCCACTTGTATTGAATCCATATATATAAAATTCTTAAATCTATCAATCAAATTTAAAAGTCTGGCCAAAAATCCCACAGGCTCAATGTTAGATTTCCCCACATTTGTCAAACCCGTTTATATTGAATTTCCACTTACATCAACCTATTAGTTTCCCCAGCAATGTTGTGTTTTTATAGGGCTTTAAACCACTTCCTGGTGCCACAGAGAGGAGGCACAACAACAGAGTAGGTTCTACCAATGTGCTTTCCTACAAATATTGAATTACTTTGTTTTATCAAAATTTCGGTCTGATCTCTGGAAATCAGATATATAGTAAGCTTGTTTCACTTTCTATAAAGTTAGAGCAAAGTTGACTGAAAGATACTAAAGCTTGATGAAATATTTAACGGCTTCTATCTGTCATGTCCTAATTTGGAAGATTGTTATTTAAAAAAAAAATGCTGCAAATACTTCAGGATAAATTTCCTATTTTAGAAAACAAACAAAAAAAAAAGTGAATAAATTTATTTTCCTTTTAGATTGTAAAATGTGGTTTGTTTTTAATATATGAGACATAAATTGCAGAGAGTCTATCTTGGGATTATATTTGGCACTAGAGGCCATAGAGTGGCTGTAAAAGACAGGATCTTGTAAAAAGTGTGGATATTGATATCATAATATTTTTTGTTGTTGTCCAACTATTCTGGAGAGGTACACTTAAATTTACTTTTATGAAACTAAAAGAAGGAAACTTCTTGCTGTTGTTGCATTTTGCCTTGATTGGAAAGAAAACTTTTTAAAAATGTTCCCAAGTTTTCATATTCAAGAGGGACATTTGCAATTAGATTGGGTTTATTAAGTATCATTTGAATTTTTCTTGATTTCTATTAAAATTGCCATTGAAAGTCTATTTAAGGATAAATCATACTGAATACTAATACATTATCTAAAGAAACATCTATTCCTTTCAGTAAAACTGTTAGGAGTTGAAAAATCAAGTTCATTGTGAACACAATCATATCCCAAATAGTGAATGTCTGATGAGAGATGGAGAATAAAACAACTGAAAGGTGAAAAAGGTTCCTGTTTTTAGCCAACATTTTCCAAACTGCATTTTATGAAGTGTTAGTGTTCTGTAATAAAGGGGCTCCTGAATTGTTTATACACTAAAATGGAAATTTGTAATGTGCATTAGAAACATAAAAGTTTCAGAAATATTTTATAATTATTAAAAATAATGGTTCCACTGAACATAGTTCAATATTAATGTGTTACAAAGATAGAAGGCTTCTAAAGATCACTTAGCCCAACTCCCGAAAACCTCATTAACTGAGATTGGTCTGAGAAAGGGTTAGCTAGAGTTATAAAAATGTAAAAGGATGTTGATATATCATTGGATGTAAAGAAACTGACAGTTCAGAATTTTCTGGTTTGAAGCTTGTCTCTACCTCTTGGGTAAGATTCTTAATCTTAATGTAAAAAAAGTTATTTTTGTTATTGTTTTTAATCTACATGATGGGGATAAAAATTGCCTATCTCATATAGTTGCTCTGAAGAATAATGATGTATATAAGTGATGTAGAATATTGTTTGGAAATAAGTATATTTATGCTTAATATTTGATAAATATATATTATATATATTTAATTTTTACATATTGAAGCTATTTAATGTAATATATTTAAACATTATATATTTAATAATATATTTTTATACATATATATTCTAACTTATACTTAATGTGTTTTATTCCATAGATTACTCATGAGTATTTACTGTATGAGTATTTTTATATAATTACTATCTAGAGGTCTGAGGTTATGAAAGGAAGAAAAGCCTGTATAAGAGTCAGTATAAGAGCCTTTTTGCTGATGTAATTCTTATGACTGATCATTCAAAATTTGCTGTCTGTTTAAAATTATTTACTCCACTAATTGTATTTAAGTCTCTGTAATTGCTGTACAGTGTCTCAAGAAATTAAGAATACACTACAAATTTTTTGTAAAGATAATTTGTGAATCTTGAAAAGGTTGTGGGATTTCTTGCATTTAATGAAAGTGAAATGGTAAGAAATGTTCAAATTGCAGTTGCAATTATTCACAAATGAAGATATGACTTATTTATACTGGATAATATAAAGGAAGAATGTTGGAACAAAGTTAATGACAATAGGTGCCTATCAAGGATCAAGAAAGAAAGTTGATGAAATTGATGAGACACTTTACTGATCTTTAATGACTTTATTTATGAGTATATTCAAAGTCATGCGCAAATCAAAGGCAAAATGGAAGAGTTCATATAACAGTTACCACATATTTTAGTCAGAATAAATGTTGTATATATTGGGATTATATTTGGCACTAGAGGCCATAGAGTGGCTGTAAAAGACAGGATCAATATCTTATTCATTTATTTATTCTTAGAGCACTGAAAACTTTTATTTTTTAAATGCAATATTAGGTAAACTTATTTTCATAATTTTCCTCTTGTTGTTCAAGATAGGTCCCCAGGGAAATGCCTGGAGGTCTCAGTGGTTGACTGGCTGCCTTTGGCTCAGGGCGTGATTCCGGAGTTCCAGGATCGAGTCTCACTTAGGGCTCCCTGCAGAGAGCCTGCTTCTCCCTCTGCCTCTGTCTCTGCCTCCTCTGTGTGTCTCTCATGAATAAATAAATAAAATCTTTTAAAAAATAGGTTCCCAATAAACCTTTATTTTTCATTATTTATTAGGAAACTTTATTATCCATGAAGGGCTTTGCAAATTTTCTGATGCAAATTGCACTCTAGTAGTAAAGACCTTCAAAAAAATTTAAATCAGCTCAGAAAGTGGTAATGAGTAGTATGGCAAATCTCATGAATGGGTAAATATGACAGCTTTTTGTATTCGTTGTTTAAATGACTGCTTCTAAATTTACTGATTCATAATCATATAACAAACATCTATTAGGTGCCAACTGCTGTCTGTAATGCCAGTAAGTGCAGTAATGGAATAATAAGAATAAATAAAGTACAGTGCTGGTACTTGTGAAATCTTCTAGCATGTAGGGGAGATTGACATATAAATTATACTTTGATTCAAGCTTTTAGAAGAAATGCACAAATTACCATGTGAGCAATAAAGAAGGATAACGCTTCTAATCAAAGAAACAATACTCTCTTAACATAATTCAAAGAGCCAAACTCATTCCTATCCCATGGTTAAGTCTATATACAATTTATTCCATTAGCTTATTCATTCAGTAATTTGGGCATCTTTTAAGTGCAGGAGACACACACATAAAAACATATTACAATATAGTGTAAGTTCAAGAACACATAACTAAGTCTGCTTGAGACCATAGAAAGCAGCTTCAGAGAGGACACAAAAGTGACATTTAAACAGCCTCTGGAAGAACAGGTAGTTTTCCATATTAGAGGCAAGGGTCTGAAGAAGAGTATGAAGAAAGGGTCCTAGGCAGATGAGGAGCAACATGTGCAAATAAAGGATGTGAAAGATCAAGTGCTTAGGAAAGCTTTATTACACTTTAAAAAATGGCATTATTTCCAAGAAGAGTTCCTAAGCAAAATTTATAACTTTCTGGTTCCTGCCCAACTTATAAATTTCAATTTAAAGAAGATGTATCAGAGATTTGATATAAGAAGAGTGACCTATTTATCATGAAATGTATATTTAAAAATAACATGAAATGGATAATATTAGTTTTCTTTTTTTTTTAGTTTTCATTTTATAATTGAATTGTAACTTATAAAAACCGTGCTGATATTAAGTATTCTGTTCCATGATTTTTTAAATTTATATAATCATTCATGTAACTACCAATCAGATCATGTACACAAAATTTTCATCACACTGTCCCCTAAACTTCCTTTCCTGTTCGCTACCTACTTACCCAGTGTCATCATGAATCTGATGTCTATCATCATCGTCATAAATTAGTTTTAGCTATGTATGAAGTTCACTTAAATAAATTACACAGCAGGTATTCTTTTGTGTCTAGCTTTTAATCAAAATTATATTTTGAGATTCATCGGCTTGTTGCATGTATTCATGTTGTTCTAAATTCATGTCATATTCCATTTTGTAAATATACCGCAATATATTGATCCTTTTTCATGTCGATGAACATTTGTTTACAGTTTGGGGCTGTCATAAAGCTGCTGTGAATAGCTTTATAGTGGATAGTCAGCAGACATTTCTGTTGGGCATACATCCCCAGATGAAATCCTGGGTCATATTTAGCTCAAGGAGGTATTAAATATCATTACATTGGAAATTAAAATTTGCTGTTATATTTTGACACAGTAGCATATTACAGAAAAACAAATAATACTGAGGGTAGCCCTGTTAGTTTGCCAAGGGTTCCATAACAAACTACCACAGACTGGGGTAGCAAAAAGAGCAGAAATTATTTTCTCACAGTTCTGGAGGTTGGAAATCCAAGATCTCAAGGTATTGGTAGGTGTAGGTTTTTCTGAGGCCCGTCTGTGGCTTGCAGATGTCTGACTATTCACTGTGTCCTCACATGGCCTTTTAACTGTGTACATGTATGCCTGGTGTCTCCCCATGTGTTTTAATCTACTTTCATTATAAGGACATGAGTCAGGTTGAATTAGGACCCATCCTGAAGCCCTCACTGTAACTTAATTACCCTTTTAAATGCTCTATTTACAAATACAATCACATTCTGACGTTCTTTGGGGTTAAAGTTTCAACCTATGAATTTTGGGAAGGGAGTGCAATTTGACCCATATTAATCTCTTGGTCCAATTTACTGATCTTCAGACATTTTTAATATCTAAAGAATGTCCTGATTCCTAAGAGGACAAAATCCCATGAATCCTAATTGATAGACTAAATAGATGTGATACTTCCCTAAATAATTTTAGAGAACAACTTAAGCGCAACATTTGATAAAGCAATGAACTCCTTATGTGCCAATGAGGAAATGAGAATTTCCTTGGATGTCTACATCTCTATGGAAGAACTGTTTCCAATTATGAAGAATTTTTATTTGAAGTCATATTGCAGTACATAAAAGTATTAACATTGTTTTATTTCCTACAAAATAAAGTTAAGAAAAATGATGTGTTCTGTTTTCATACTAGGTTAGAAAGGAGAAAAAATAATGGAGATCTTAAATAAATGAAACTTATATATGGTGTATATACATCATTTACCTTATCTCTTTCCACACTCAGTGATAGAGATTATTACTACTTCTATTCTACAGATGTAAGAGTTGAGGCCAGACTGGCCAAATGTTCCAAAGTCCAATGGCAACATCTTTGCCTTTAGGTTGAGGAATTTTTTTTTATAATATCTAAGTTTAAATTCAAATATATATTTCCATAAGATAATGCTTCTGGTCTTGTTCATTGTCACTATTCTTCAAGCAGAAAAAATATATTCACTTACTTCTGCCAGAGACTGTGTAATAAAGATAGAGAAGTGAGGATAGAAAAAGACTCTGTCTTTGTACAGCTTACGGTCTAGCATGGAGTTACATCATTTTAGAGAGCCAACACATATATTCAATAAAACCATACTGCAAAGGACTCATCTAAATTCTTGATATCGCTTGGTGGGTCAGTCCAGACTTAGTAGTCAACATAATTGATGTGGTGGTGGTGGTGATGCATCCATGCCTGCCATTTATTGGGACATCCTCAGTGGTTTCCTTCCCAGCTCCACTCTTTGAGTATTTCTGCTATATTCTGTTCCCACTTGTTTTGATACAACAGTTCTCTAAGGAACATCTATCCTGCTCTGAAGTATAGAAATCTGTCTACGGCATTCTAAGGCTACGGGGACACCTGAAGTAGTTTCAGGGTTGAATGCCTAGAAATATCAGTAGGACTGTTTTCATGCTCTTACAATATGATGTGCAGTAAGGTACTTTAGGATTTGGTCAATTTCCTGACTTTATCTAGAGACCTAGCCAGTTTCCTGAGCTCCTAAATTTCCCAAGCTCTTAAATTTCCCAAGCTTATGTGCTCTTTCTATTGCCTACCCTGCCTACTTGCCCTCACTCTGGGACCAACAAGTTCTGAGCTCTCATTACTACCCTAATTCCACTCCTTCCTTTCTATAGTCTGAATGAACTTTATATAGTCATGGGCAATTGGATGGGATGTAGCGATGTTTGCTCTACTCATTATATGCTTTCCAGGTGAAAATTTTCTTTGTTAATATTTTCAAACACCACCCCATAATAAAACTAACTATGGAGCTTTAAGAAATGTGTGTTGTGTAGCAGAACCGACCTGGATGAGAAGCTTCAGAGAGTTTCCAGGAAGATTCAGAGAAATTGAATTTGGAAAATAGTTCTAAAGGATAAATAGGAATTAACTGGATAGAAGTACTACATGTATATGAGGTTGTTCTAAAGTCGGGAGGAGGTCAGTGATTTTGAGAAGGCAAAGTATGTCTGGAGGGCAAAAAGCAGTGGAAAAATTGTTTGAGGAAGACAAGGGCCATATCATGCAGGATACTAAAGGGTATGTTATAGATATTTGGTCTTTGCCCTAAAGGTAATCGAAAAAAGTGTTAATAGTTTTAATTAGGGAAGGGAGTAATCAGATGTGATTTTCCAAATGATCCTTAAAGGAAAATGAATTAAAGGGGGTCCAAGGCAGATGCTGAGAAGCCAGAGACTATTTATAAAAACCAGTTCTTTTTCAACAGCAACAACAACAACATAATTATGCTGCAGAAAGATGAGATATGAGTATTTACCAGCTGCCAACATTTTTAATGTACCTTTATGTATTTATGTACCTTTATGCATTATCTTATTGAATCTTCACAAAACAATGAGCCTCACTTTAAAGGTGAGGAAAATAAAAGAGAGTTTAAATAATTCAAACCCAGGCAATCTGCAGCCAGAGATCATAGGCTCAGCAAGCACACTGTTTTGTTTCAGGTAAAAGAAAATTCATTGCAAAAATACCTTAACTTTCTCACACCCTGTAATCAATAGCAGACACATGTAAGACACCAATAAAGACTTAAAAATAGAGGCTTTAGAGAACATAGTTTTTATCCATGTAACTACAAAACATCTAGACTGTAAACCTAAGTAGACCTAGTGGAAGGTCGACTAGTAACTTGGCAAGTTTTTCCTTTTGCTACCTTATCTATTTAAAAATACCACAATTGTATATCTATTTTAGCAATACAGAATATGTTTCTCATTACTAATATTTAACTCAAATTACTAAATTTGAGGATCCTTGCATATTTATCAATTCCATTAATTTATTGTTTCGAGAATCTTACTATATACAATATTAAAAAATAATCATATTCCACATTATGTTGAACATTTATCTCTCTGAAAATGAAATCATACACTTTGAACAAAATTATTTTATATCCCTACCTTATTCATTATTTCCAATCTCATTCAGTCCAGGTTAAAGGTGTAGTTTTCTTCCACTTTGAAATAAATAGAATACAGGAGAAAATCTAACATTTTGTGAGTAAAATGATTCTTCGTCATAACTGCTTTGTATCATAAAATATTTAAAAGTACCAGAATATGCCGTTTTACCATTTTAACTACAATCCATAAACACAGGATGTGGAATCTCAGAGGTGTTCTTGTTTAATATCAACAATTGAAAAGTGAACCACAACATCTGCTGTTTGTGAATTTTCTCCCCATGATGTCTATTTCAGTTTCAAACCGGGTTGTATGGGGGCTAAAATTTTCCTTTTAAGATGTAGCCTGTTTCCTCTCTTTTCATTTTGGGTTGGGTGATGCTATGAATTTATATTTGATGATGAGAAACTAGTGGAAGGAAAATGCTAACATCTTCTCTGAGGGAAGTTTATAATAGAGTTTAGTAAAACCCTTTTCTAAGAGCCAAGTATCTTACAATTGATTTAATAGTTCTATGAGCAATCCAACTCTATAGCATAGTGACTCAGTTTCTGGAAATCTTCCTAATTCAATTTTCACACACACACACACACACACACACACACACACTATTGGATTTTTTTTCCTTAAAACGATGTAAAAACGTGTATAAAAAAAAGAACATAAGATAGCATACACATAGCTAAGGAATGAAGACATTCTGACATAGTTGTGTCAGATCATCTTATACTTTTTGATAAATAAATCAGTACAAATAATATTGTGCTCCTCTGTGTTTCCTCTCTAGTCTTATATCCCAGAAGCAATAATTATAATCAACTTTGAAGCCAATCATGCTCTTAAATCTCATTTCACATAAATATCACAACATATATAACTACACGTATGCATAATATTTATTTTTAATTGAGGCAAAAGGATTTCAAAACTATAAAATGCTCTGCACTTTACTCTGTTGACTTGCGTCTGACAATACAAAATTGATATATATAATTCTACCTTATACATTTTGACAGCTGCATAATATTCTAGTGTTCAAATATACTACCATGTATTCTATTTTTCTTCTGATAGATGCTAAGTTGCAATATTTCAATAAAAACCCTTCCATATGTCTTTTTGGAGCTATACGATAAACATAATTTTATACACATTATTTATAACATGTTCTTATATCCATAAGTGTAAATTTTAAGTCATATGGTATACACATATTCAGAAACAATACGTAACAGTAAATTGTTCCCCAGAGTAGCTGTGGCAATTCTACTAGCTTTCCTTCTCTTTATTTGTCAATATCTTGTTATTTTTTTCTTGATACTGCATTGTCCAGTTTTGTCTATTGAGCATTCTTTATATATGTGAATCTGAAAATATTGAAAAAGCAAGTAATTAATACTACATTTAATTTGGTAATAAATCATTATATATTCATCTCTGTCTCCACTCACTGGGTACACTCATCCAGCCTAATTAATCATTTTGATACAATAAAAATGTGACTATGTAACTCCTAAATTATATCTCGATTCTGGATTTCCACATCAATTCCAGCTCTGTATAGACCATTGCTATAAGATCATTCGACTTGAATGTCTGATAGCCTTTCCAAACTTAACCCGTCCATGTCAAGTTCAGACATTTTTCTCCCCAACCCTTCTCTAACCATCTTCTCCATCACAGTCAGTGAAACCTCCAAACCCTTAACCCCATCTCCCGCCGTCCCTGGCTTTTTCATATTCCACATGAAATAAATCACAAAGCCTTGTTGACTCTAACTTTCAAAATACTGTAGGTATAATATTCAGCCACACTTCAATATCTCCACCATCGCCATTGTTCTAATCCATAGTTGAAGGACTCACCACTTCTTCCCTGATGGTTGCAATGGACACCCAAAGTGTCTTGTTGCCTCCATCCTTGCCCACTTGCTGTCTATCCTCAATAATAATAGCACTCTGAGAAAATATCATTCACATATTGTCACCCCTCTGGTCAAAATCCTCTAATTCACTCTAATTAAAACCCAAAGTCTATGCATGATGTTTTAGGTCTTCTCTGATCTTGCCTCCATTACATCTCAGACCTCTTGTGCTACAATTTCCTCCATCTTCATTCCTGCAGCTACAGCTACAATGCTTTCCTCACCAGAATATTCCCAAGTGTACACCTTAGCTGGAACATTCTTCCCCCAGATATATACAATATACATATCAACTTAGCTCCTTACTCAAAAGCCACTTCAGAGATGCTTTTTAGCCCCTGTACCTAAAATTTCAACAACCTCCCCCATACCCAATCCCTTCCTCACACTTATTTGATTTTTCTCTTTTACATTTATCAATAGGTAACATTGCAGCACCTACCGTATGATAGGCACACTCCATAAACATTCCTTAATTTCATGAAACATATATTCTAGTGAATGTTAATCTCTTACCATAAATTATAAACCTGACTATATTACACTTAAAATATATAAATAAAAAATAATTAACCTATTTATAAATGCTGACTTACTTTGGAAGTCAGTTTCTGTAGTGACTTCTTTACAATATCTCTGCAGCATGATTTTTAACACCATTGCCATTTACCTTAATAAGTTATTGGATGTTTTGCTACTTTTTATCATTTTATGTTCCCGCTAAAAGAAGATGCAGCCTTCTTCCTATGCTGATATAGTGAAACGTTTTGCATACTAACATAAATATTTAAATATATAACCATTCATATTTTTCACGATGTTATTAGACAGCATCCAACTGTATCAAACATGTCTGTGATATATTAGACAAAAGATATCGTTCATGACGTAAGACATATTAGTACAATTCTTTTGTTTTCTGAAAAAGAATGTTTATTTAATACATTTTCCTTCATATTTACATGATGCCAATTTGGCCATACAGCTAAAAATATTACTTGAATATTTTGAAGTAATATTCAATGCATCGAGTAAATTCAGAACACATTACCAAGAAATAGATGCAAGTTGAGTTTATTTGGAAATGAAATCACTTAAAATACCTGCTGTGAGACAATCATTAGAGCCTAGTAAGCTGTGGTCTTTGGTTCAGTTTTGCTCACAGTACCTAAGTCATTATAAATTTACCCAGATTTTCTTTAATTTAATAGCCTTTACTCGTGCCCATCATCCCCTGCCTTTAAAAGGAAGTGAACCACAAACTTTTGATTATGATCTTGTAGCCATAGAAAACTTGGAAAATATAATCACAATTTAAAATTAACTCTTTGTCTTTAGGTTGAAAAAAAATGCTTTGAATTGCATACCTTCTCTTAACCACAGGTGATATTTCATAAGTTTAAAGTAAAGTTTCAAAAAAAAAAAGGGTACTTTCAAATAATTTTCCATGCCTTCATTCAGCAGGTAACCCAAACCTTCATAATCCCCAAATGCTGCACTTCAAAGTTATGCTCAGGAAAAAAATATTGAAAAGAACAGCCTCTCTTTCCAGTTGATTTAAAACATCACTAGCTTATTTTCAGTACACATATGGAGTTACTTTTAAAAAGAAATCTTGGAATATCGCCAGGCTACATACAGGAAAGGCTTTTCTCCAGAGAGAGCTAAAATTCATTATCTGAGCTTTGGGACACCCATGTTCCTTCAAAATTTGGACACATCTTTGTTCCTCCATGATTAGTGATAGAAGTTTGACTTAAAATAAAAGACTGCCTACTCAGTGTGTAACAAGAGTCTGAAAAATCTGAAAGATTGTATTATTTTGAATTGAAATGGGTTAATAATTACACACAAATAAATTATTATTTATGTGATGGTAGTTTTAAACTACAGAGTAATTTTTTTAAATTTGAAATTCTTTGAAAAAAGGTTACACTCATTATGTGTGTATCACTAACATAAAGTTACATTTTGGACTCTGTCTCCTTTTATCTCCTCATTAGATGGTTAGTTTCTCTCATTGAAATCCAAGCAAATACCTTTTTGTGGGAGAAAAATCACTAAATCCAAGGAAGCTAAGGGCAATATTACTATGCATTATGGTTGTCAGTGACCATTTCATGGTAATAATATTTCAAAAAATTAGATCAGTTTTTGATGCATAAAATAAACCTAACAAAGTGGAAAACGGTGTTATAAATTAAGAGAGAAAAGTAAAATCAACATATGAATTTCAGCAATAATCTGTAACATTCCATTGTAAAATATTACACAGTAATAATTATTTTCTGGATTCCTTATATGTTTCCAGTGCATGTAAAACATTTTAGTTTCTTTTTTTATTTTTACTTTTGACGAAATAGCAAAATCAAAATCCTCATAATTGATGATAAAGAGTCTGTTAATACAAAAAAATTAATATACATTAATATAAAAACCACCTACATAGATACAGAACATACTTTCTATAAGGTATACAGTACCTTAGATGTGCAGTATCCATAAAATTGAACAGGTGTTAAGCAGAACATTATTTTTAAAGTATCCATCCTACACATTAGAAAGAATAAGTGTAGTTCATTGTATGCTGAATAAAGAAATAGAGAAGCAAAGAGTTTTTGTTTATCCCCAGGAAAGAAAGATGGAAAATTCCATAAACTGCTTAAAAGAAGGAAGATAAAAGTTTGGAAGGTCGAGAGTGTGTTTTATATCATGCATAGCATAGAAGTTTTCAACCACTGTAATTTTGCCCACAAAGAAGGCCAAGACACTTTCTGTATCTGCATAATTTGATAACATCAGGTATTGTGAACTTAATGATGAATTATTTCAAATGGAACCAAAGCATAAATTCTACTGAAAGGAGTGATGGTGGAGCGGGGCTAGGATTACTTCTGTAAAATGAATTAGAACGCTATGAACTGCAATGTATCAGTGATAAGTCTAGCATATTTCAGTACTGCAGCTATTGGAGAAATGAATCGGAATCACTTGAGCATCACAAATCCTAGGCCATATTTTTATTCCCAGCCTCACCCTTTGTGCAGCTTCCAACTACACAGCTCCAGTTGATTTCAAAGGCAGTAGATGAGAGATAAAGAGGAGCAAGTATTGTTCTACCTCAGCAATTCATGATCCCTCTAAGGCCACTGATTTTGAAAGAATATGGAGACCTTGGCATCTAGCAGAATAGAACCAGCTACTCTTTTCTGTGCTGCTCCCATGAGGCAGCACAAGCGTTTATCCAGTTTACCATTGCAAATGATTCTCTATGTCCAGAAAATTACAACTCTCTTCCTCTCCTCACTCCAAGGACTCATAAAACCTAAATTAAACATAACTGTCCAAAGAATTATTTTCAGCAATGTTAACATTTCAACAAGGGAAATAAATGGAACTATGTGATTTGAATAGTTTTATAATATTAAATATAACAATATTTTATAACATTTAACCATCTTTATTAATTTTTACATTATTATTTTCAACAAGGGAAATAAATGGAACTATGTGATTTGAATAGTTTTATAATATTAAATATAACAATATTTTATAACATTTAACCATCTTTATTAATTTTTACATTATTATTTTAAAAATTATTTTATATTTTATGGGTCTAGGGGAAAGCTATATAGTATATTACTAAAACATGTGTGTTTCTGATTCTAAAATTGTCAAAGCTTTCTGAGTAATATTTCTTTCATGTTCTTTATATATAAATCCTCCTTTTTCCTTTGAAGATAATCTTCATTTCTATTTAAATAGAGTATGTATTTATATACATTTAAAGGACATATCCAGATCTAATAGTCTAACAATGTATTTTAGTGTCCAAAATATTTTTTTACTAACCTATATGTTTGTGCTAAGACTTTCCTAAGTGAATACTGATAGTTTTAAAAACCCTATTAATTAAAGTATCAATTCCTTCAAATACAGTGAGAGAAAACTGTTGAAAACAATAAATTAGATTAGGAAACTTTATTTATTTTTTTTTAGATTAGGAAACTTTAGATATGTGTACAAAAATAAGTAACATTTATTGAAAACTGACCATGTTCAGTCACTATACTATTATTATACACAGCATCTCATTTAGTTGTTACAACAATCCTGTGAGTTAAGCATTATTTTACCCTTTTTGCAGATATTGAATCAAAGGATAACAACGGAAATAAATTACTCAGGACTACAGATTGGGCAAGCCCAGAGCTTGGACATAGATCTCTCTGAATGGAGATTCTGGTTTTGACTATGGTTTATCATCTTTCCGCCCTGGTGGTACAATATTTTGAACGGGAAAAAAATCCTAAGTTATGATTTCTAGGTAGAGAGGGTATGTTTTAGAATTATAGTTGTTCAACAAATTCTTATTTCATCAGATTTCTAGAATATATTTTATTCTGAAATTATGGAGTCTCTTTTGTATGTCAGCCATGTGCTAAGTGCAAACAAAGATAACTAATAGGTGATCATGGTCCTCGCAGAATGAACCCTTAGAAACAGAGGTTAGCAAACTTTTTTGTAAAGGGCCATATGGTAAATATTTTAAGCTTTTGGGGTCACACAGCCACTCAAAACTAATTGACTCTGTCATTTTTAGCATGAAATTTGCCACAGAAAAATCTATAAGTGGATGAGCATGGCTGTGCTCTAATAAATCTTTATTAAGGACTCTGAAATTTGAATTTCATATCATTTTCAGGTGTCAATAAATATTCTTCCTCTCATCTTTTTCAATGATTTGAAAATGTGAGAATCCCAAGCCATGCTAAAAAACATATTAAAAATAAGATAAAATAAAATACAAAAATAAAACAGGTATTTAGGCCAGATTTGTTCAGTGAACCAAGGCTGGCCAATTCTTGTTGCTGCTTTGTACTTATATGTACAAAGCCACTAGCCACATGTGGCTATTGAGTACTTAAATTTAGTTTGTTCAAATCAAGATGTACTATACATGTAAAATACACACTCTATTTTAAAAACAATATAAAAAGTTTTAAATGTCTCTTGTACTTTTTATATTGATTATATTTTGAAATAATAAGATTTGGTATGAGTTAAATATGTTTTTAAAATAAGATTCACCTGGTTCTCCCCTCTTTTTTAAAGATTCATTCATTCATTCATTCATTCATTTTAAAGAGCGAGAGTGAGAGAGAGAGAGAGAGAGAGATGGACGAGAGACAAGGGAGAAGGAGAGAGAATCTGCAAACAGTTCCCCATTGAGCATGAACCTGGGTGCAGGACTGGATCCCAGGATCCTGAAATCATGACCTGAGTCAACCACTCAACCCGTTGAGTCACCTAGGCTCATCCTTCCTACCCCCGCCTTTTTTTGACATAAGTCCTAGAAAATTTAATTTTAAACATGTAGGTCACATTATATTTCCAAAATGGTACTTTAGAGGTCAACAAATACTTACCATAAACAATGTAATGGTTTATTAGATACTCAAGTAGGATTTTAAAAAGATCACTAGAGAAAAATTTTTAAGACTTGGTCAAGTTTTGAAAGTAGAATAAAGCCATTTAAGATACACATATATTTGCTACTAGTGTGTGTGTGTGTGTGTGTGTGTGTGTGTGTATGGAATTATAAGTCACTTTTGCTAGAAAATAAAATATAATAGGAAAAATGCAAAATCAAAAGGATATGCTCTACCAATTATCCAAGATCAGATCATAAGGGTTTTGTTTCCTATGCTAAGGATCTTAAATTTTATCTGAAAAATGAAGTCTGTTAGGTAGAGATGAACACTAAAATCTTGGAAAAAGCAGGTTAGATGGTAGGAGGGAAAGAATAGTCAGAAGTAAGTCTTATATTTCAGCTTATGTCATTGAGTGAACTATGTCACCTGAAGAGAAATAAAACGTTGCACTAGAAAAATTACATCTTCTTTGTAGACTATTTACTTGCATACATGTCTTATGGAGGGTGGCTTATGTCTTATGGAGGGTGGCATATGGCTAAGTTGAAACAGTGGGAAAAAGTTCATGTTTAGGCCATGGAAATTTAGACATTGAATAGTAATAGTTGTTCTGATATGTGGACATTTCAGCTTAAAACTCAGGAGGGGGTCACAGACTCACAAATATTGAAAACTACAAAATAACTTACAAATTGGGTGTCAGCCATTTAACAGATATGTGAGTGCCTTGACAAACATGCAGGTCAGTTAGACATCCTTAGTAACACTGAATATTTCCAGGAACAAGAAATGTATCACCTCTTTGACATAAAGACACTTATGATTGTTAGAAAGTCATTCTTTATGAGTAAAATTAACATCATGAACCATTTAGTATCCTTCCACAAGCAATACCACCACATTTAATTTCAAGAATTCCAAATAGCTATTATAGTTTCTAGTGATTGTTCTATTGTGTGAATGAGGTAAATCTTTGATGATCAGATGCCCCCAAAGATGGAATTCTTTATTGGAAGAGTAATCAAAAGGTATAGAGTTATGTATGTGATTTTTCATTGTGGTAAGCAAGTCAGAGACCTCATGACTTCAAATGCTAATGACACATCTGCCTGGGACATCCTGCAAGCTCTTCCAGAGTAATATGTCAACAAAAAGATTTTTATTTCTCATCTGCAAAAATGATGCTTCTTTCTCTTTCATTGCATTGGTTAATAACACAAGCATGTCTATCTGGCACATCAAGTTGAAATAAGCCTGTGTCTTTTGTGTCTTTCTGTTCTACTAACAAACTGAAACTATATACTCTCCTTTCAAATCCTTCTCCATTCCTTTCCTTCTACCTTTTTTGCAAACATGTCATTATTCCATAATTGTTTTCATCATCTTCATTATCTCCCCAGCACAGATCTGATTTTTCTGCCTTCCTTAGTTTAAACCTTCTGATTGTTCATCATATGGTCTTCAGGAGGGGTTATCCACTACATACTCTTCATATCCAGGGGTTTCTGTGGAGGGCAGTGGTGTCAAGTGCAGAGAACTGGAGAGAAGGGGAGGGAGATCCACCTTCCAAGCTTACCAACTCCATCTCAATGAGTACAATTCTTTTTATTTTCTTTTGGCCACATAAGTAAGATTTTCTTTGATTAAGTAGTTGCACTTTTAGAAACTTGGCCAATTATTTCAGCCTGACTTCAAAATATTTACCAATTTAATTTTCCTCCTCTTTCACACCTTTTGCAATGAAGTTGAGAAAATGGCAGATTCTGTGGAGAAAAAAATATATAAAGGATTTGAAATGCAGAATTTACTGTGGGGACAATTATGAGTTTTGCAACTCCCAGACCATTGGCCAGATCAGAGACATAGGAAGGGTTATGGTTGAGACAGAGTTGTAAAATCACATCTTTGAAGTGAAACAGACAACACCACACTCTCCTCTCCAAAAAGAGTGGGCTGAGGGGTACTACAACCTTACCTAATGCCTTAAGGTATAAGGTATAATGCCTGTGAGGGAGTACCCACAGGCCTGTGGAAAGCATCTGGTATGTGCCTCTAAACTTAAGGGAGACCAGGGAGAGTGGAGTGATGCCCAACTCACCTCTGGGAAAGCAGTAGAATTGAAGTGGTGGCATTAATAGGTCTGCCCTCCACCATTATGTCCTAAATTGGAAGATAGCCTGGTTCACAAAGGGTTTACAAAGTAAGCCAGGAGTAAGACTGGGTTAGCATCAAGAGTGTTGTAGAGTTACATTCCCTGAACATGGACTCTGAATTTCCTCCAAAGTACCTCATAAAGTGAAAGGTCACTTTCACCAACCCCAGGCTCAGGGAGTGTGAAGTCACCAGAAAATAAAAACTTCTGTTCCATCCCCAACATCTCCTGCCTCCTCCCACTTGAACACTACAGTGGGAACCAGAGGAAGTGAGTGAGGAGAGTGAGTGAGGAGAGTAGACACTGCATATCTCACTCCTGGGCCAATTACAGGCATTCTCAAGGTGTGAGAGCCAAGCATGAAGTTTGGCTACGAATAAAATGTATGTATGTATATGGTAGACAAGGTACATTCTATCTACGAAATGAGGCTCTAATTTGGAACTTAAATTAATTTTAGGACTTTTGCTAAAGAGTTAGCAATTTCAGAGAAATTTTTTTATTTGATCACAAATAAGCTGTGTGTCTAACCAGTATTTGTCTAAGGTTTGTTTCAGTCACACTCACACACACACACATGCACACATGCATGCACACATGCACACACATATACACATATATATGCACACAGACTCATTTATACATCATTTACCTTTTGGAGAATATTATGCATTTCTTGTCTTTAGATAACTGCCCTTTGTTCATATTGTTCTCTGACTTCAAATAAGGCATCAAAGTTCTCCAAAAGCCATCTGTACCCTTATTTCCCATGGAAAGGACCCCTACTTCCCAGACAGGCTTGCTCGGTGTCATCAGCTTCCACCTGAAACTTGAATTGTATCTCTATGAAAGCAAATACTACAATTAGAATTCAGAAAGGAATAGTGTATGGCGCCTGTCCTCCAGAAGCTCACAATCCAATGGGATTTCTTTGTGAAATTTAAAGAAGTTCAAGAAAGGAAACGATCCACTGTTTAATATTTTTTTTAATTTCCTTATCTCCCAAAAAGCGAACAATCAAAACTGCTTATAAAAATAAAATGTTGGGGGATCCCTGGGTGGCGCAGTGGTTTAGCGCCTGCCTTTGGCCCGGGGCGCGATCCTGGAGACTCGGGATCGAGTCCCACGTCGGGCTCCCGGTGCATGGAGCCTGCTTCTCCCTCTGCCTGTGTCTCTGCCTCTCTCTATCTCTCTCTCTGTGTGACTATCATAAATAAATAAAAATTAAAAAATAAAATATAGAAAAATAAATAAAATAAAATAAAATAAAATAAAATAAAATAAAATAAAATAAAATAAAATGTTGGGCAGCCCGGGTGGCTCAGCGGTTTAGCACTGCCTTCAGTCCAGGGCCTGATCCTGGAGACCCGGGATTGAGTCCCCACATCAGGCTCCCTGCATGGAGCCTGCTTCTCCCTCTGCCCGTGTCTCTGCCTCTCTCTCTCTCTCTCTCTCTCTCTCTCTCTCTCTGTCTCTCATGAATAAACAAATAAAATCTTTAATAAATAAATAAATAAGTAATAAAAATAAAATGTGTTCCCCATTTAACTTCAGTTCATTGCAATTATTCCGATTGCAATAAACTTTTTCTCCCTCTCTCACATGCATAGGCCAAAAGTAAAAATGATGAGTCCAGGTTCTCACCAAAGATGATGGAGAAAAAAAGTTAAGGTATTTCAAATATGTAATAAACCCATATTAACATTCTACCTCTCAAATATTAGCTGTAAATAATATAGAACATGATTACAATAGCAATCATAATAATAGTAATAATTAAAATTTTATAAAAACCTTTTTTTCAAAGAATTGAACTACTTTGATATACAGTGATAAAATTTAAATCTAAAAGCACTGTAACATGATCTTGAATTTTGATTGCCTGTCCTTTTTAAGTCTTTGTTCTCTTTTTAAATTTTCCATACTTGTCACTGTTTCTTTGAATTTTCACACATTCATCCAATTTTTTTAATCCAATTTTAATCTCAATATTTTAGAAACTCATATGAAGGCCTGCTTTCCAGAGTGAGAATGATAGCTATCTGTCGAATACAATCACACATACTTTTTAGGTCATTTTTTTTCTAAACTAATGTTAGTAAAAACAAAAATTTGTTTATTTACACAGAAGCAGTAACAGGAATATCATGAAGTTAAAGAAGAGATTCCTGTATCAGTTTATTTTAGGTTTTTCAGCTTAAAATATACCAGACTCCAGCTTTTATTGGAGCTTTTGGGTATTTGTGTGTTTTATAGCTTTTGTTTTGTTTTGTTTTAATTCACAATGATATTGTTAAGAAGATTAGTGTAATGCCCAGGCTTGCTCCTACTACAAGGAGGAATCCTTTCAGGTGCCATAATGGTCTGGAACATTCTAAACAAGGAAATAATCTTGCTTAGAACCTAAACTTAAATTCCCGAACCATAGATAATAAATTCAATATTAAGAAGTTGACCTAGAGGTATTTTAGTGTTTTGTTTATTAACTGCCACCCTGGGGCTGCTTATAGTTCTCAGAGTTAGAGGTAAAATATGGTAGAGGTTACATTGTTACAATCTCTTCCTCCAAACATCTGCCTTCTAATTAATAATAAACATAAAATTAAAAAATTTAATAGCCAAATAATTAAAATTATAAGGAAAATAATGTTTAGCATTTTCATTGATTGCAAATTGTGGAAATTTTTTTTTTTTTTTGTGGAAATATTTTTATTTGCAAACATCAGGACTAAAACTTAAGATATTTTGGAAATGTATTCAAAGACTTTTTAAGTTTCACTCTTTTTGAATAGGATTAATGTAAAATTATTAGAACTAATATAAAATGTGCTTACACAAAAATGAGATTATCCTCTTTAATTTATTTGAGTACTTTTTGCTTAAAACATTGTTCTTAAAAAAAGTGTTAGTCTGCTTTTTCCTCACACACACACACAAAACTCTATATACTAGGAGTCTATTGCTAAAAAGATGTTGCTTGTCAGGGAACTTTTTAAAAATTAGCTAGTATAGTAGCATAAAGAAGATGCCTGGAAACATTGAAATAGCATTAATATATTACTTATATCTTAATTCATTCATCAAATACTTATCAAGTACCCAGTATGCCTCATGCATAATTCTAGTTGCAAGGGATTTAGCAATAAATTTAAAGACAATATTACCTGCCCTCATGGATCTTATATTCCAGCAAAGGATTGCAGCAACCTCCTTAAAAAGAATATATTAGGATGACTATGCTAGAGGTATTCGTGTGCATTTTGTGATCAGATTTTCTATTAGTGTTTTTCACTATTCCCCGAGTGCTCTTAGAATGTCAAAAGCAACTAACTACTTTTAAGCATCAATTAACTTTTCATCAAGAATGAGAAAGAACTTGGAAACAAATATCTATGCCTGTATATACATACCCTACTCAAACAAACTAAGGAAAGTTTCACAATCATCTTAAAGTACTTGAGAAGTCAGCTTTTCATAGGCTCAATAATATAAGTTGAAATACTGCTGCGCTGGCAGGCACTCCTGTAAAACAATTTCTTTGACTTCTCTTTGAGAAAAAGAAACCTTTTTTTTTTTTTTCTAAGGCACTTCATGTAGCACGTTAATTCAGCATTAATTATAGAACATGTCAAACTGTATTTCAGTCAAAGCTCCCTGTAAGTCTCCAGAGCTTTCTTAATGACAGTAATTATAGGTCATAAAAAGAGTCGTCTAAAATTAACATTTCTCTCATGTCTTGATAGGAAAATGTAAATGGCTGCACGGTACAGATGTTTTGATTAGTAAAATTTACACTTCCTTTTTTGTTTCAATGCTTGTCAAACTTCACAGTGTTAAACGTAAGGTGCTGCGTTTCTCATCTCTCAGAGATAAAGGTGCATCAAAAGCAGTTGGAGAAGTTCGTAAAATGCTATACCTTATTATTTTCTGCTGCAATTAAACAAAAATAAATCAACAGTTCCTTCAAAAAGTGCGAAAATTCTTCTAACAGATGAGCAAACTAAATTCTTTGCTTTAGAAATTCCACAAAAGAAAGTTAAAAGATTCGTATCTAAAAAAAAAAAAAAAAAAAGAATCGTACCTGATGCAAGCTTATAAAAATGATTTATTCGAATGTAGGAAAGCATCATGCCCACTTACATATTGATGTAAGTCTCCTGGTAAACCGTATTTTATCATATACAATCAGAAGGAACACACAAAACCTGCTCTGTTCTGAACTGTCAAAATTTACTTACTAGAAAATGAGAATGGAAACATTCTGGTTTAAACAATGTTAATATCATCAAACATCCAGGGAAATATAACAAATTAAAAGAGAATCACTTCAAAGAATAAAAAGCCTACACCTTAAGTAATAATAAATCTAATACTTGACATTCATCTCCCTGGAAAATAAAATTAGATAAACTTTTGCAAGGGCATTCAGAACAGCCAATCCAGTTTATTAATAATTTCCTGTTTTCATATTGGAAGCTCATATTATCTGGTTGCAGCCACAGTAGACCTCCACAGATATTTAATAAAGCTGCCGTCGGTAATCCTCTCTGATTACCTATAACCTTCCAGCTATAACACACACTGTGCTGTAGCTCTACAGAAGGACAGCACACTGTCACCTGCTAGGATGTTTGACAGCTTATTCTGCTACATCAAGCCAGCACAAAATTACTTTTTTTTTCCAAATCCATCCCTAGTTAATAACCAAAAGTAATAATGGTATTCAGCGTGCATAATACTCCAAGAAGGCAAAATGAGGCAATAGAGGGGAAAAAAGAAGATTAAAGAGTGACTATTATGGAAGGCAGATCAAAAATGGAATCTTGTAACACACAACAATGTTTCAATTACAATGCCATACCGAGAATTCTGCACATAACACTCCAAAACCCACACCACGGGGCCAGGAAACATGGACGTGACTTCCTATTGTATTTACACTAGGTGTGTGATTTTTCTCCTCATCCAGGGCAACACTTGAGAGTTTTCTTTCCAAATTATTCTTAGACTTTCTCTTGGGAAGAAGAAATGACTTACCTTTAGTGGAAAATGTCTACTTAATGGAAATGTATTGCTTTGATCTCACCTTATGGTTTGAAAGAGTAATAGGGTATTTTGCTTATAGAATAGATCAGGCTAACCTTAATCCAGATTTACAAGCACACTAAATCCAATTCAATCTATGTTTTTAAAAAGATGAAACACCAAATTAAAAGTCTGAACTCTCCGTTGAAAAAATTAGATTGTTTTTATCATATATGCAGGATCCAGTATATTACATTCATCTTCATTAAAAAGCAGGTAAGTGACCTTGGTATGGGGTTGAGTCTATGGCAATAAATGAGAAAAAGATAAATACATTTCTTTCCTTCCTTCCTTCCTCTCTCTTTCACCCTCCCTCCATTCCTTGCTTTCTTTCCTCTTTCCATTAATTCCTCTCCCTTGATTTTTCCCTTCTTTCTTTTTAAAGATTTTATTTATTTATTTGAGGGAGAGAGAGAGAGCATAGGCAGAGGGAGCACCAGAGGGAAAAGGAGAAGCAGACAACCTGCTGAGAGGGAGCCCGATGTGGGGCTCTATCCTTGGACCCCAGGATCATGAGTTGAGCCAAAGGCAGATGCCTGACTGAGCCACCCAGATGCCCCATTTTTCTCTTCTTTCTCTTTGTATGTCATCCTCGTCTGCATCCTCCTCCAATTCCTTTTCCTCCCTTTTTCTTTGTACAACATTTTCCAGATAGCCTGCATACATACGTGTTTTTTTTTAATTTTTTTTTTACATACGTGTTTCTAGA
Source organism: Vulpes lagopus (assembly GCF_018345385.1). Lineage (NCBI taxonomy): Eukaryota > Metazoa > Chordata > Mammalia > Carnivora > Canidae > Vulpes > Vulpes lagopus. Next base: position 55,139,596 of record NC_054832.1, read on the forward strand.
TGACTAACCATATATAATATCTCTGTGTTTTGAATGGTCACAGACTTAAGAAAGTCATAATCAAATTAAACATTTTATCAAAAACAAAAAACACCTATTTTGTGTTTGTATTTCATATACACACACACAGATGAAAGGTGTTTCTCACTGATCATATTTTTTATATACTGCACATAATTAGAATATGTCATTGATACCCTGAATGTCTGTTAGGACCTTCATATCTTCTTTCTTTCCTGTGGTCGACATCTCAGGACAACGTGAACTTATGCCCAAGTGTTCATGACAGAAACGGATTCATGGTCTTTGACACTTCCCCCTTCCCTTGCCCCATCTAATTCTTCACTTAACATGACTTTACGAATGTTTTTTGAACCCAGCCATTTACTTCTATTTCCTCTGCCGCACATCAGTGAAAGCCACCATCATTACTCACTTAGACTTGTACCGAGACCTCCTAAAGAGTCCTCCTGCTCTTGTTTTTCTCTAGATAAGCCTGAGCACAGCAATATTTGAAATGCAAATACCATGTTTCTTTTCTTCCTAATAATCTTCAGGGCTTCCAGTTACTTTTAGGATAAAGCAGAAGTCCTTAATATAACTATGAGGCAATGTATGACTTGGCATCTTCCCACCTCCCTGGACTTACCCTAGGCCACCCAACCAGTGCTCACTATACCCAGGTCATGTTGGGCATCTGTCTTGCTTCCAAGACTTTTCCATTGGCTGTCTCTCCTTTGGGGGAAGTTCTCTCACTCTATTCACCTGGTTTCCTATTATTATTCATCTTCAGGGTTCAATTTAAATGTTACTTCTTTGGGAATACTTTCTCTGAAAGCCCAGTCTACTTTACCCCTACCCCATATAAATGCATTCATGGACCCATGAATGAAGGAAAAGGAGTAAACCAGGAGAATAAGGGCAGAGAGAGGTCTCATTCTCTTCTATTTCCAAAGTTCCTACTTTTGTGTCTGGTTCCCAGCACTTTCTCAATAGATGTATCTTTAATGAACCCATTGAATATGTGCATTTTCTCTCACAACAGAGATTATTCACTGGACAGCTCTAAAATAAACTAATTATTCTACATTCTAGGAGGATTTTTGCATAATATCTCCCTACCTTGTCTTCCCCAAAAATGGGTCTGAGACAAGGATTTGTATCAAGTGATTAATTATTGAAAGTGTTTCCAGGAGGGGACAGTAAGAATGTGGGAGGAACAGAATAAAGAAGTGTCAAGGGAAGGGGACCAAGAAGGAAGTAATTTCAAGTCAAGTCCCTCCCTCAGAGTCCAGCTTAGCCTGATCTTGGAAGGCATCCGTGAAGTGCACATTATCTCTCGACATTGCCCCCTCTGAGGCACGTGAGCTATGTGAAGTGGTGTAAACTTGGACAATCCCAATTCTCTGGAACTGAACAGAAAGTGACTCCAATAGGAGGAGGGAAATGTATCAAAGAACTTGGGTAATGAGGTTGTGTTTGGTGGCAAAGACAACCAGGGTCAGTGAAAGTGTCATCGAAATGGCAAAAGACATTTGAGCCACAGCATCAACATTAGCTGCCTTTAAATCTATTTATAATATCCTTCGACTCATTTTTTAAAGGAAGATATGAACCGAGGTGCCATTGCTTTGGTGAAAAGTTAATCACATAAGCTCTAATAAACATTTTATTTATTTATTTATTTATTTATTTATTTATTTATTTATTTATTTAGAGATCAGGGAGGGGAAGAGGGAGAAGGAGAGAGAGAATCCTAAGCAAGTTCCATGCTCAGTGCAGAACCCGATGTGGGGCTCTAACTGATGACTCTGAGATCATGACCAGAGTTGAAACCAAGAGTAAAACACTTACCAACCGAGCCACCTGGGCTGTCCCGTGAATAATCTCTGTTGTGAGAGAAAATGCATGTATTCAATGGGTTCATTAAAGATACATCTATTGAGAAAGTGCTGGGAACCAGACACAAAAGTAGGAACTTTGGAAATAGAAGAGAATGAGACCTCTCTGCCTTTATTCTCCTGGTTTACTCCTTTTCCTTCATTCATGGGTCCATGAATGCATTTATATGGGGTAGGGGTAAAGTAGACTGGGCTTTCAGAGAAAGTATTCCCAAAGAAGTAACATTTAAATTGAATCCTGAAGATGAATAATAATAATATTAAGCAATATTTTAATACAATATTTCTGAAGACTGTTTATTCACAACCTAGGCCCCATCTGTGAGCTCAGGAGCAGTGCCAGGCCCTGATGGTGCAGAACCAAAGTAATACTAAATTCTATTTCATTTCAGTCAGCATTAGGGCTTTGAATAGTCTGATGAGCCCATGGGTTTCATATTTGTTTTATTTTGAGCAATGCACAATGGTCCTTTCAATTTGATTCACTATACTAGGGATGAAATGGGTTTCAGTTAGTTTAATGGGATATTTCTTATGGATACGATAATACCCATCTGGGCCTTGTCATTCTGTACCATATAGCAGGGGAAACTTTCTGAGCAAGCAAATTTATGAAAGTTGCTTTCAAACTTTCTGAAAACAGCTTTCATACACCCAAAGCTTAATTTCTAATTAATATAAGTTGAGATACACTTTAATATCTGAAACCTATGTTTCAAACTGATAACTTTCTATACTTTATCATATTGGAGGTACAATACAGAACACTGATTCAGAGGTCTTAATCTCATTCTGCATATAACAAGTAAGCGTTATTCTGGGATTTTAGAATATTACTAAGAACCCTACCACTAGTTTTTGTTCATTAGATGTAGAAAGCAGGTTTTTAGACTGAGGAGAGAGACTGCCTAATGTGTGTCTTCCTATAGATATCTATATCCAAAGTACATGCTAACAACAGAAAATCAAAAGTATCACATGCCCATCTGAGATTTAGTAACTGCTCGGCCTTGTTCTTTCATTGATAGGAAGAGAAAAGGAAGGTCATCCTGGATAAATGTTTTGAATAGCATCCACTTTTCTGTCTTTCACTAGTATTTATCTGTTTCTCCTGTATCTTGGTTGGGAAAGAAAACCTCAACACTTAGTTTCATAGCATTAAAACTGGATACCAACTTTAATTTGAGGAACCCAAGCCACCAGGTATTGTACTCCATGTGATAGGGACCATGTTAGAGACTGAAGATACAACAAAGAAGAAGATGTAGCCCATCTCTAAGGAGATCACAGTCTCTAAAAGTAGATAATTTTTGTATCATGTGCCGACCATCACGAGGTGCTTGCTACTGCACCTAGAAGAGATACTTTTTTCAGGGATTTTGGAAAGATTTGAACAGTTTCTAGAGCCATGCACAACTCCATCCTTACCCATAATATCTATAAAGAAGACAAAGTATGTGTTCCATGTGGAAATAATATCCTACACTAAAATGGGAGTCTGTCTTGCCTGGGTGCCACATAAGCAAACAAAAACTTAGATAACTTTTGTGTCTCTGTTAATTCTCCAGTTGACCAAAAACACAGCATATCCAGTCAGCCAATCCCCAAACATCAAATCAACTCTGGGTCTTCTGATCCCAAATAAGACTGAGTATGTGGACCTAGCCAATCAGATATTTTCTATTTTCCTTTTCCTTGTTTTTATATCCTATAAAACTTCCTGCCTACTGTCACATTTTGCATGGCTCTGAAAGATTGTCTACTTTATAAAGTATTAAATTAAGTTTGTTTATATAACGTAATTGTCTTCTTTAATCATTTTTTAACACACAAGAATTGAACAGATGAGGAAAGTGAAGGTCAGAGGGGCTGTGACTTGCTATCCTCTCCTCAATAGTGACAACTCCTGAGAGGTGTGTGTACCTATCCTGCCTCACCTCCTGTTCAACCTTTGACACAATAAGACATGGATGCTGTGCCCAGAATGCTGTCAGCTTCTCTATTAGGAACGCACACCCTTTCCTGGTCATTAAATCAGTGTCCACCTCTCAGTTCTAATATGTCTTATTGTCTGTAGTATTTCACAATGTTGACCACTCTCACTTCTCCAGGTCTTTGTAGTTTAACCCTCTCTAGGGTTTCCTCTTACCTCTAGTTCCATTCTCCCACATTTATTTATTTGTATGTGTGTATGTTTAATTCATTTATTTTTCTTGTTGTTCTTTTTCAGTCTTTTTTAAGGTTTTATTTATTTGAGAAATAGAGAAAGAGAATGAGTGGTGAGAGGGACAGATGCAGAGAAGCAGGCTCCCACTGAGCAGGGATCCCCACATGGGGCTTGAACCCAGGACCCTGGGATCATGACCTGAGCCAAAGGCAGACACTTAGCCATCTGAGCCATCCAGATTTTGCTTTTACAGTCTTTAAAATGAACTTTACAAGAGACATTCTCTGGCCATTATCTTATCATACATCCATTGCTTGGTTGATTTAATCACTTCTCATGGCTTCAATAATTATTTAATTGATGAGCTGAATAACTATACCTCCTATTTAGATGTTTCTCCTGGGACTGAAGTTGAGGTCTTAACCATTCACATTACAAATAGGAGAGAGACTCAGAAAAGAGTAAGGATTCCAACACTTCCCTATGTTTTTACAGGAGCAGCAGAATAAAAGTTAATGGAATGCATTCTAATGAGAGAATACAAAATGAGAAGTACATGTGCAGATTGGGATTATACATTGGTTTAATTTACTAAGTGCTAGGTGTAATGGGCTACTAAGTCATCTTAATGTTGATTACTGAACCTCATAGGAAATATCCGAGGACAGACAGATTTGAGAGTAATTAGTAAATAGTTGGTAAAGGAAAAAAGCATGAAGAATGGAGAAAATAGAGGGTGCCTGGGTGGCTCAGTCTACTAAGCCTCTAACTCATTTTTGGCTCAGGTCATGATCTCAGGGTTGTGAAATCAAGCCCCACTTTGGGCTCTGTTTTGAGTGTGGAGCCTGCTTAAGTTTCTCTCTCTCCCTCTCTCTCTCTGCACCCCTAATTCACATGTGCTCTCTCTGTCTCTCAAAAAAAAATAAAAGAAAGAAAGAAAGAAAGAAAGAAAGAAAGAAAGAAAGAAAGAAAGAAAGAAAGAAAGAATGGAAAGGGTAACTCAAAGAGCACACAGTCTGAAGAAAGAAGAGTCATCATGTTATTTAGAGAAATAGGTGTGAAATAGATTGTGAATAGATTATGAGTTCAATTTGGGATATATCTATAATATCAAAATGTAGAGTTCCAGGAGACCAGTTGTTTTTTAGGTTGGCTCCTTGGGTCCTAAGAGTGATCCCTGATCTCAAGGATCAGTGTGAAGCATCAGAAAGGCAACATGGAAGGATTTTGGAGTTTGGGTCTTTGGAGCTCTGGAACAAAGTTCTTTGGATTTTTATTCAAAGAAGCTCCTACATTGCAGAACATCTCATTCATGTATTCATTCATTGCTGGTATTAAAGTTTGAAAACGACAAATGGAAACACATATTCATTTGGCTGAAAAAACTGAGGCTTAAGAAAAGTTAAGTCATTTGACCAAAGTCACACAGCTTCTAAGTGGTCACGAGTAAATGTGGTTGGGGAATATAAAAAAAATAGTGAAAGGGAATAAAGGGGAAAGGAGAAGAAAATGAGTGGGAAATATCAGAAAGGGAGACAGAACATGAGAGAATCCTAACTCTGGGAAACAAACTAGGGGTGGTAGAAAGGGAGGTGGGTGGGGGGTGGGGGTGACTGGGTGGCTGGCACTGAGGGGGGCACTTGATGGGATGAGCACTGGGTGTTATTCTATATGTTGGCAAATTGAACACCAATAAAAAATAAATTTGTAAAAAAAAAGATGAAAAAAAAAAGTATGCGTGGGCGTTTTTCCACTATACTGTCTTATACTGTTTTCTCCATTCAGTTTATGTTCAGAGCATCTTTCAGTTCTATGCCTTTCTTTGGATCCTCATTCATACTTCTTTAATTAATACTATCTTCAGCTGTCTCATAGATTATAGAATCATCTTCCTCTAGGTTTATCTAACACCATCTCACCCTATCTCATTTTCCATTCATTTTCCAAACTAAGCAAACCTGATTAGATAAATCAATGGCTTAAATCCCTGAGCGGCTCTTAATTGTCACTAAGATAAAGTACAAGCACATAACTTAGAAAGATTCTTCCTTAATTTTCATTTTCATCTCATATAAGCCTCTCAATTTGCTAAAAATCATGTACTTATTGTGTTCCAAGTACTTTTCAGTGATAAATAGCTTTTGTTCCATTTACTACATGGGAAGATATATTTTAAAATTTAGTATCCAAACCGTCATATGATTATATATTATGATAACTGTTCTTTTAAAAGATTTTATTTATTTATTCATTAGACATACAGAGAGAGAGGCAGAGATATAGAGGGAGAAGCAGGTTCCCTGCAGGGAGCCCGATGCAGGACTCAATGCCAGGACCCCTCGATCACTCCCTGAGCCAAAGGCAGACACTTAACCACTGAACCACCCTGGGATTCCATGAGAACTGTTTTAAAGGAAAATTTTAAAATGTGCTATGAAAGAGAATAAGAAAAATAATTTAATAATTTAAACTAGATTTGCAGAAAATGCTATTTCTTGAAAAAGTCATTTAATTTGAGATAAGCAGGGTAAAGAGGAGTGAACCAAGGAAAGATCACAAAGAAGACGTATTCCTGCAAGAGAAACAGCACTGATGAAGGGCTTCTAGCAGAAAAGAGATTGGTGCCTTTAGGAAACAGAAATAAGGCTAATGGAGCCCAGTGATCAACAACAACAAAAAGCAGAGAGTAAACCTGAGGTGTACAGATACTACTCTACAGTTACCGGAAGAGGCTCTTGTCTCTGTGTTTCTCTCTCACCATCCCTGTCTCTCTTACTATGTCTTCTATTTTAAAGTAAATCTTCTGTTACAATAAAAGTGACTTTTAATGACTTTTCTATAATTAACTTCATTCTCTAGGACACAGAGTAGATGTTACCTTATCTGGAACATGTATGAGTCACAACAGACTGAATGCTATAACCAACAACTTCAAAATTTCAGTGCTTAACATGTTAAGTCTGTTTACCTCTTATAAAAATCCAATGCATATGTCCCTAAATAGGCAGCTTTTTGAGGGCCTTTTTTCTTAGTGGTGACTCATGAACCTGACTCACACCAAATTGTGCCTCTAGCACTCCCTGGGGACTTAAGATCATTTATTTTCAGTCACTGTATAGGAAAAGAGAGAGTAGAGTAGCAAAGGGGAGGTTTTTATGGGTCAGACTGGGACGTGACTTGAATAATTTTTGCCCATATTCAGTTGGCCAGAATTCTATCCAGGGTCACTCCTAACTGCAAAGGAGTCTACTGGGAAGAAACAGTGGATAGAGTGAACAACTAGCTACTCTCTGCCACATTTCTCTCTTTTGACCACCAAGTAAATACCCATTTCCTCCTTTCTCCCACCTAGAGAATACAATCAGACCCTCCCTAAGTAGGACAGCCTCAATTTCTGTCCAGTTATTCTGTCCAGATTGAAATCTCAGGTCTCTGAGCAAGGTGTTGCCCCATCCATCAAGTCTAAATGTGTCCCTGCATGGTCTCTCAAAACATGAGCTAAAAAGTCCAGTTGTTTTCAACACAACTTTAAGCAAGCACAAAATAGCTGCCTGCTTAGAGATAGGCACATGGGGTCACTGCATTATAGCAAATGTGAAATCCTGTCAGAAATATACAATGGGAGGGGGGGAAAGAAGGAAGGAAGGAACAAACGAACAAAGAAAGGAAGGAACTAATTTAGAACACTATTTGCAGTATTAGGAATTCAGCATCTTAAAAATAATAATGATAATAATTGTACATATTAGACACTAGGTTGAGAATTGTACTTATTCTCCTTTAAATTTTCACAGCAACCATGTGAGCTGAGTATTATCATTATCTCCATTTTACTGATAAAGGAACAAAGTCCAGGGGCACCTGGGTGGCTTAGTCAGTTAAAAGCCTGACTCTTGATTTTGACTCCGGTCATGAGATCAAGCCCCCCAGTTGGGCTCCATGCTCAGCAAGAGTCTGCTGGAGATTTTCTCTTTCCCTCTGCCCAGCTCCCGGAATCTCTTTCTCTCTCTAAAATAAATAAATAAATCTTAAAAAAAAACCCCAAAGTTTAGAGAGTTTCAATTATATGTCTTAGCTCACACATATACTAATTAATTGGGGCTTTATCTCAGGACTGCCTGACCAAAATTTAAGACTTACCTATTATTATATACAACCTTTCATATCATAACTTGTATAGCTAGAGGGCCACTTGAGTAATCATTTAATCATTATGACACATTACATATCAGCGAAAAAATCACTAAACATTCAGAACACTACCAAGTGGAATAGTCACTATATTTATTTTAAGGGTTTTGATACTATTAATAAAATAAAATAATACAATTTAGACACAACATCGTTTAACTCTGAACCTAACAATTCATGAAATCTCAATACCTTTGAACAATAATTCCAAATTTTCAAATTGTTAATAACTTAGTACTTTAGGCATCAGTTTCCATTACTATAGCATCATTATGCAAATATAACTAGCAAATATCTAACTTTAAGATTTATTTTCTTGAAATACTGCTTATAATACATAGCCTTATCATAGTTCACCTCAAACTTCTCTAATCCAAATAAAGATATTATTCTTTTTCCATAATGATCCCATAGAAATATGAACAGCATTTCTGATCCAATGTACATGCATAGTACATATTGCTTTCTATGGAAAGAATTACAGAAACTTTCTAGCCTTAAAATGATAATTGAGGCAATACACTGGAACAGCTGATGAAGTACTCTGTTTTGAAAAGTACCATCTTCCCTATGGGTAAAAATACACTGCTCAAAATAACTTTCTGCCATTTATCTTTCAAAAAGGACATTTACATAGGCAAAATATTTCTGATAGTAGTCACATTTCTTAAAATGTAAAAAGTATTGAAATAAAAAAGTATTCTTTAAGTTTACCATTCTCAGAGAGCACTATGTTGTTTTGTAACATTTTTATTCAGTAGAATGCATGGTTTTTTTCAATAAGAAAATGTTTTTTTCTACTGAACTTCCAGGGATATCTGAAAAATATAATTACAGTTCTACTATCTCATATTAATTTTCATTTTTTCAAAATAATACACACAGTTCCAATAATGCTTCTGTTTTAATATATGCTTTCTTTGTAATGCATTAATGTAATTGGCTAGAAACTTTTTCCTGGACTTTGAATTTGTGATTTAAAAAAGGCAAATATAGCAATTAAGAGCCCAGAAGAAATCCCTTATCAAATTAGAATCAGCTGGCAAATTTGGATCTTAGCTAATTAACTGTGCTCTTAAGAATTTTTCTAAGAAATGAACTCAATTTAAACTAAAATTAATTAAATTAAAATATATTTGAAAATCAGATAGATCAAAACTCATTAATTTCAGTTTAGCCAGTTCAATCCAGCCAACCCTTGTGTTCTGACCTGATGCACCTCTCACTCCAAGCAGTTATGCAGTTAACATTACAGAGTACGAGGATTATGCACTAAAAGTGTCAGATACCATTAGCTTGGCCTAATAAAATTATATGTAGTGCTGTTATAACTCAAACATAAATAAAAGTGAAAAAGCAAAGTAATCCTTTTCTTTCTAAAGCAGTAGCATTAAATTGACATAGAGAAGAATGTTTCTACTTTCTCAAAATGAGAATTATTTCTCATACAAGTCTTCACTAAACTGGTCCCTATAGCGATTTTACTGTGGTGTATACAACAAAGGACATTTTGGGGCTGTGCTCTTTTCCTTTATGTTACACAGTTCTTCTCTGCAGACACACTTTCTTTTCTGGTACTTTCCTCCCCAGTTCCAATTTAGTTTTACCACCATCAAAAGAAGACGGAAAAAAATCAACTACCTATTTTATTCAATTCTTTTCAGAAAATCTTTATTATATGAAAGATTTTAAAAGTTCAGAAGGAAGAAAATATAAAATATCAAAGTCTATCTATCACCTATCTTAAAGATTTATTAATCTATTTTAGAAAGAGAAATAGAGAGTACAAGGGGACAGAGCAGAAGGAGAGGGAGAGAGAAACTCAGTTAGACTCTGCACTCAGTGCTGAGCCCAACATAGGCTCAAACTCTTGACCCTGAGATCAGAGGCTGAAATCACAACCTGATCTGAAATCAAGAGTCAGAGGCTTAACTGACTGTACCATCTAGGTGCTCTAAAGTAAAAATATTTTTTAAAATAGTTTATTTATTTATTAGAGAAAGAGAGAGAGCAAAAGCAAGTGGGGGGAGGGCAGAAAGAGAGGGAGAGAGAGAATCTCAAGAAGACTCTGTATTAAGCAGAGCCCGACTTGGGGCTCTATCTCATAGTCCTGAGACCATAACCTGAACCAAAATAGTCAGATGCTTACCTGACTGAGCCACCAGGTGCCCCCCAAAGTCAGAATATTTTTACTGAAAAACAGAGAGAGCTAAAATACAATGCTAGCCTAATTTGTAAGAACTTTAAACAATTATATACCAGTAACTTCCACATAAAAAAATGGCTTCAGGTGAGATGTAATAGGAACATGGTTACTCTATTTATACCTCATAATAACTATTATTGGTTGGGGGAAAAATGAGGGCTATTTTCCTTGGACAGTGTTGTATATATGTTTTATTGTGATGAACACAGTAATTATGACTAGCGCCTTGGGTTGGACATAAATTATATAATTACTTAAGTATAGGATTTCTTTTCTGTGATAAAGGTACCAATATTTAGAGGAGTTTGTTTAGTTGCATGAAAGTCATAAATTGTGTGCCTCAAGAAAATTGGAGCAGTCATAAGATGTCCAGAAATATAGAAATAAAATAAGAATAGGATAGAGTAGACTTGACTAGACTAGAATGAGTATCTCTTGAAGAGCAAAGGAAGTTGCACTTATTTACAGTATTTTTTTATTAGGTCTTTCATGGACTAAGTGTTGGTTTGGATAACACTTCTGCAGATAGAACTGGCAGGCTTCAGTTATCTAGTATATTGGTCTACAAAGCAAAGTAAGAGAAACCTAGCTTTATGGATGTTCAGTTTTATCTTACTTTCCCCATTCCTCTTTTTCTATGTGTTCATAGTGTATATAATAGCTCAATAGTATTCAATAGGTTTTAAACAAATAACCTAACATGTTGGAGGCATGATCACAAAATCTATACTGATGGGCGAGGCAAACAAATTGGTTCTGACAATGCTCATCTAAAATATGCTGAACTTTATTAACCACTGGATATATTATGAACACTAAGACAGCATAATCTTCCCCATTGTTCAGTATTTAAAGAGCCCTGAACAGTATCTAGAACATTTTGACTATGCTTTGTTATCATCATTACTAGTATTATGTAAAAATGAGAATAGTGGCATACATACAATTTTTTTTCATCATCTGTGGTTGGTGTCGCACCTAATATTCTTAGTTAAAAAGTCACCTGAAAAGTCAAAAATTTTCCCCATAATCTAGCAAAAAACTAACATGGGGACATTTAAAAGACTAATCATTGCTTAAATATTAAATTAAGTGCTTAAAGTCATTAGCAAAATAGTTAAATTTATGCAGAAGATATCAGTATGTAACATTATACCAGCACATGCAGCAATGCTGTTCACATGTACAGTGTTAAGGCTTCAGCATACTGGATTTTTTTTTAATTAAATGACATGGTGTTATACTATATATTGGCAAAGTGAACTCCAATAAAAAGATATACATATATATTTTTAGAGGGAAAAATGATATAGAAAGTATTATACTTTTAATATTAAAACATGCCAAATTACTGCCTATCACATTATATAAGAAAAAAATCACATTATATAAGACACATGGTGCATTTACCAACATATCTTTCAGGATGATAGTTCTTCACTCTTTGAAACAGATTTTGAGACCATAGTGTTCATGTATGTTGAATTTCTGGCAGTCTTCATGTAGAAACTACAGATTTGCTATGTTTGATGTTTCATAATTTTTCAACATGTAAAGTTTCTATTTTTACTTATAAAGAAATATAAGTCATAATCTCAACACTCTAACTACAAATATGGTTTTACTTTCAATTTGTCAGTCTAAATTTCTTTAACATCAGCAGAAAACTAGCCCATGAAGGGAAACCATAAGTGTATAATAACTAATTCTCTATTGCCAATTTCATACCAATACTGAAAACAAAGCAAACAAAATCATATGAAACCAAAGTTAAGAACATATAATTTAGTGTCTACCACTACAGGATGGGGTCATATAGTTGCAAAATTAAGCCTAAGTATAATTTTCATAGTCTGTGCAAGAATTCTTTCTGTAAAAGTGACAAAGCTCTGAGATAAGGACCTCTGTATAGAGACTGGGGTAAAATAAGTAAAATTCCTGACGACATGACATGTTACTGATCCACTGATCATAGGAGTTCAAGTCTCTGTTTTAAAGGCTAAAGAAAAAGGTACCTGGGTGACTCAGCTGGTTAAGTATCTACCTTCAGGTCCTGGGTCCTGGGATGAGCCCCACATGGGGCTCCCTTCTCAGGAGAGAATCTGCTTCTCCTTCTCCCTCTGTCCCTCCCCGTTCTTGTGCCTCTCTCTCTCAAATAAGTAAATAAAATCTTAAAAAAAAAAAAAAACTAAAGAAAAACACCTTGATTTATTTCTTTAATGGAAAATTGAATTAAAATATTAAGAATAATTTATGCCATTTTAAACCTGTTTTACCTTTCTTGCAATGGTCTAAAGAGGTAAAAAAGATCATCAGTACTTTGCCCCCAAAATAAAAATACATATAAAATTGTTTGAATGACTGCAATGAAGTATATTATTTTTTACTTAAAATTCAATGATTACAATTAGTTACAATACAAAAATTATTAACAGAATTAATATTATGTGGTGCTACTGTAAATAAGGCATTTCAAAAACAAAGATATTTAGCCTGAGGAAAAAAACTGATTTTTATTTTCCAAAATTTATTTGTGTTTTGCCATAGCAAAGCCTGTCAATATGACATCGTTTAATCATATACTAAGAGCATAATGAGGATACAGAGTCTGAAATCTATGACATCTAGACTGAGAGAACTATCCAGAAACAAATCAATAAACACCACTTTCTTGGATTCTAAGACACACTGATAATTAAAACTTTTTTCCAGGGAAAACAAATAAGAAAAAAATGTGCTGTAATTGTACATGTATTTACAAGAGTAAACTTCAAAAATGTAAAAATACACAAAAAATGATCATCTTTGAATTGTGGAAAAATGGTATATCTTTATATGTTTACTTGGATCTCTGCTTTTAGAAGGTCCTTATAAATCTTACTCAGCCATTAGAAATGACAAATACCCACCATTTGCTTCGACGTGGATGGAACTGGAGGTATTATGCTGAGTGAAATAAGTCAATCGGAGAAGGACAAACATTGTATGGTCTCTTTCTTTTGGGGAATATAAAAAATAGTGAAAGGGAATAAAGGGGAAAGGAGAAAAAATGAGTGGGAAATATCATAAAGGGAGACAGAACATGAGAGACTCCGAACTCTGGTAAACGTACTAGGGGTGGTGGAAGGGGAGGTGGGCGGGGGGTGGGGGTGACTGGGTGGCAGGCACTGAGGGGGTACTTGATGGGATGAGCACTGGGTGTTATTCTATATGTTGGCAAATTGAACACCAATAAAATTTTTTTTAAAAAAGCTTTCAACAAATACAAAGCATAATTTTAAACCATTTCAATAAAATAAAAAATTGGCCTGTTTTGTGTCTTGAAAAAAAAATAGAAGGTCCTTATATATATTGCAGTTGGCTTACATAAATAAGTAAGACTATCCTTATCCATAAATAAGACTATCCTTCTTTTCTGATGTGTACAGCGTATTATATGATTTATTATTATTCTTGGTTCTGGCTACCACTGTCTGAGTGACCTTACATGATAGGTAACTTGCCTCTTCTGAGTTACAATCTCTAGTTTGCACCGAATGAGCTGTAAAATTCCAGCCTTATCTTCAAATCAGGAAAAAAAGTGGAGGTGACAGATTTTAGGGCTAAATTTGCTCCGTTGGGGATGGACTCAATGTAATTTCTTGAAGGAGTCATGGCAGGCAGTGCACTATATTGGGCAGTAAAGGAGTATATGGTCAAGGTAAGCAGTGGCCAATGAAAATGTGTGGCTGGGGCTGCCAGAGCAGAGAAGTGGAGTGAAGAGGAGAAGCACAGCACAGAAGAAGATAAAAAGGATCGAGGTTGACACTCCAAACCAAGCAGACATTCAGCCAGCATAAGGAATGGAAACAGACACACATTACCTTTTAGACAAGAACAGTAAAAGTCATTATTATATCCCATATGATTAAAAGTTAAGTAGAGACAAGTACAGTATTAAAAAGTTTAAAAAATTAAATCAAGTCCCCAGAAATGATAACTGGAATGTCTGGGATGAGAAATACACTAAATATCTATATTAAATCACTATTCTAGACAAATACATCAAATACCTGTATTAAAATATTTATATCAGCTTCTACCTTAAGAAATTAGAAAAAGAGGAGCAAATGTAACTCTAAGTAATGCTAAGTGAGGCAATAATAAAATCAGAAAAGATATCAATGCAATAGAAAGCCAAACAAGAAAAAAAAATCAGTAGAACCAAAATATAGTTCCTTGTAATCAATGAAATTGATAATCCCCTAGCTAGACCAATAAGAACAGAGAGAAGATAGAAATTACAAGTTTAATAAATGACAGAAGTAACATTTATAGATTCTTCAGGTATTAAAGGAAAAGAATTAAATTTGAAAAATTTTATATGTCGATAAATTTAAAAACTTAAATGAAAGGAAAAATTCATCGAAAGACCCAGTCTCTCAAAGTTCATTCAAGAAGAAATAGATAACCTGTATAGCCTTATACCTATTAAATTAAATTAATTCTTAACACTTTTGTCAAGCCAACAAAAATAACTGTATAATCCAGGTGATTTCCTTCATGAAATATACCTAAAAATCAAAAATGAAATAATATCACTTCTACAAAAACTCTTCCAGAAAAATTGAAGAGGAGGAAATAATTCTTAATTCATTTCATAAAAATAGCATTACCCTGATACCTAAATCAAATACATTACAAGTAAAGAAATGACAAGCAGCTAACCTCCAAGAACATCGATGCAAAAATTCTTAACACTTTAGCAAATTAAATGTGTAAAATGATTTTACTATGATACCAAGTAGGGCTTATTCCAGGAATTCAAGTTTAGTTCAACATTTGAAAAATAAATTGATATGATTCACTGAATTATATCAGTTTAAATGGAAAAAACTCACAGTCATCGCAGTAGGTGCAGGAAAGCCTTTTGACAAAAGCTAACATCTTTCCTTTTAGAGTTGTTGCAAAGTAAGAATGGAAATAAACTTCCTCAAACTGATTAAGGTCATCTAAAAAATACACAGCTAACTTCATATTTAATTGTAAAAGCCTGAACGTTTTCCCCATAAGATCAAGAAGAAAGCAAGGATTTCATTATCACCATTTCTATTGAACATTGCACTAGAAGTCCTTGAGAGTACAGTAAGCAGAGAAAAAAATGTATTCACATTTCGAAGGGAAGAAGCAGAATTGTCTTTACTCAAAGACAACACAATCATCTGTGTAGAGAATACTATGGAATCTACAAAAAACAAATAACTTCTAGAACACTCAAACATGCTTCTATATATTAGTAACAAACAATAGAAAATGACATTTAAAAAATATTATATACAATGCCATAAAAATATTAAATACTTAGATACTTAGAGATAGTGTGAAAAAGATTAATAAAAAGCATGAAAATTAATGAAAACCTTTTTGGTTGACATTGACAAGGTATCTCTAAAATTAGTAGAGGACTAAAAAGAAATAAGATAACGAAAACAGTTTTTGTGTTTTTTTTTAAATGAATGAAGTTAGAATCCTAGCTATATCTGATGTCAAAACTTTAGTAATCAAGACTTTGTGATACTGGTATAAAGACAAACCAGTAGACCAATGGAAGCAAACACACACACATACACATACACATACACACACACACACACACACACAAAAAAAAAACACAAAACACATACACATAAAACTGATTTTTCTGACAGGATTGCAATGGCAATTCAGTGAAAAAAGAATCTTCTTTTCCATAACATCGTGTTAGAACAAGTGGCCATCAATTAGAAAACAAAAACAAACTTTCACACTAAAAATTGATTAACATGTAAAATATATATAAAAGTAAAACCTAAAACTGTAAAACTTCTAGATAAAAACATAGGTGCAACATTTTTATGATCTTGGTTTTGGCAAAGATTTCTTAGATAAAATACCAAGAGCATAATGCATAAAATAAAAAAAATACACTGGACTTCATCGGAATTTGGATTTCTGCTCTTCAAAAGACTGTTGAGGGAATAAAAAGACAAGGCACAGACCAGGAGTAAATATCTATGCATTATATTTTATATAAAGGATTTGTATCTAGAACATATAAACTCTTATATGTTAATAGTAATAAATATACAAACTCAATAAAATTAGGCATTATAGACCCTTAGCCATAGGAAAGATACAGATGAGTAGCAAGTTCATACAAAAATTATCAACACTATCAGTCAATGGGGAATTGCAAATGAAAAGCATGATTATATATCACTACACATGTAAATTAAGAAGAACTTCTAACATGAGAGATTCCTAACTCTGGGAAACGAACTAGGGGTGGTAGAAAGGGAGGTGAGCGGGGGTGGGGGGGTGGGGATGACTGGGTGACGAGCACTGAGGGGGGCATTTGATGGGATGAGCACTGGGTGTTATTCTATATGTTGGCAAATTGAACACCAATAAAAAATAAATTTAAAAAAAGAAGAACTTCTACGCCAGTGTTATACAGATGTGAAAAAAATGGAATACACATACACTGATGATGTGAATGTGAAAATGGTGCTACCACTTTGTAAAAGATTTTAGCAGGTTTTATTTTTAAGTTAAACATCCTAAATTGGGATCCCTGGGTGGCGCAGCGGTTTGGCGCCTGCCTTTGGCCCAGGGCACGATCCTGGAGACCCAGGATCGAATCCCACATCGGGCTCCCGGTGCATGGAGCCTGCTTCTCCCTCTGCCTGTGTCTCTGCCTCTCTCTCTCTCTCTGTGACTATCATAAATAAATAAAAAAAATTTAAAAAAAAAAAAAAAAAAAAAAAAAAAAAAAAAAAAAAAAAAAACATCCTAAATTGTACAATTGAAATATATGCTCTTTATTCTATGTAATTTATACTTTAATAAAACTCTTTCTTATAAAAAGAGTATTTGAAGAAGGTAAGCCAATAGAGAAAAAGGAGAGAGAAAAATTAAGTATGAAGAGTTCAGGGGATCCCTGGGTGGCGCAGCGGTTTAGCACCTGCCTTTGGCCCAGGGCGCGATCCTGGAGACCCGGGATCGAATCCCACGTCGGGCTCCCGGTGCATGGAGCCTGCTTCTCCCTCTGCCTATGTCTCTGCCTCTCTCTCTCTCTGTGTGTGTGACTATCATAAATAAATAAATTAAAAAAAAAAAAGAGTTCAGAGAGTAAAGATTTCAAAGACGAAGTTTTTAATTTTTGAGCACTACACAAAGAGTAAGAGGAATATGTGAAATTCATAACACTATAGTAGACATTGTCAATTTTTATTAAATTTTAAGAAAATGTATTTTTCATAAAAATGATCCAAATAAATCCATCAAGTTCAAATCCCATACAAGTTATTATAAGATACTCAAGTCATTATAAGATAAAAGAGAACAAGGATTAAAATGACATCTGTAGCTAACAAAAGCACACAAGAAGGACATGTCTTAAAAAGAGACTAAAAAACTAGAAATATGTTTTCCAAAAAAGCTAACTGGCATAAGGGAGAGCTATAAGACTGAAATATTAACACAGGCACCTGGGTTTAGCGTCTGACTCTTGATTTTGGCTCAGGTCACGATTCAGTATTGAGAGTGAGCCCTGTATTGGGTGCGTATTGGGTGCTGTGTATGGAGCCTGCTTGGAGCCTGTCCCACTCCATCCACTCCCACTCCCTCCATCCCCTGCCCAAAGAATAAAATAGCAACATATATCAGAATTAAAGAAACTGAGAAATTAAATGATAGAATTTAGAAAATAATTATACATTGAAAAAATACCAGCAATGAAGATTAAAGAAAGACAAAAACAAGAACAAATGAACATAGCTGATAACACTTTAATCTCAAATTAAAATAAAATGAAAAAAGTTATAAGAGATGAAAGGGTGCCTGGATGGCTCAGTTGATTGAGCATCCGAGTCTTTGTTTTGGCTCAGGTCATGACTCAGGGTGGTGAACTCAAGCCCCTCGTAGACTCTGTCGTTGAGATGGAGCCCACTTAGGATTCTCTCTCTCTCTCTCTCTCTGTCTCTCTCTCTGACCCTCTCACTCTTATCACACTGTCTCAAAAAAATAATAATTTACAAGAAATGAAGAAAAATATGAGCTATTTGAGGAAAATTAGCAAATATGGTGATGGATGAAGAAAATCTAATAACAGATAACAAAATTACCTAAACAGGAATATCAAAGCAAGAGAACAGAATAACACAATTATATTTTGTTAAAAGTTTTCTAAAATAAAAAAATGAACACATACCGAAATATCATATAACTAAGAAAAATTGTTCCAGAAAGACCAATGCCAAAATCTAGTAAAATTACTATACTTTAGAGAAAAAGGAAATATACCTTTGACATTAATAAAAAACAGCAAATGTCTTATGAGGAAACAAATAGATTATTAACATCAGTCATTTGTCAACATCATTTGCAGAAGAAAATGGAATAACATATTTAAGACATATAAAGAATTAAAATGTGAGTGAAATATTTTATTTCTAGTCAAACAGACTCGAATAGGAATAGAATAACCTTATCAATAAAAATGAATGTAAGCAATATTCTCCTTATATGGCTTTCATGATGATTCACTTACTAGAGAGTAAACGTCATTCAAAATTACTAAACAAACATGAAAATGAACACTAGCTGTGAACAGAAAATATATAATGGCTTTTATAATTGAGGAAGAATCAAGCCTAAAGATGAAACTATGGTATATAACTGTTATATTCTCTAACAACATAGATACAGTGTAGCAATAAAAAAATAAATAGGAGGAGAATTGGAGAGCATATGAAAATATGCAGTAACCTTATTGGTATTAGCACGGTATTGTTGTCTTTGCTGTAGAAAACAAGTAACTAGTAACAGAGTATCCTAATTCTATTCTCTTTGCCTGCAAAGCCAAGATCACAGCGTGTAAGGAAAGAAATACTGATATAATATAGAAGATATTATGTAATTAGTCCTGAACTGGAAATATCTCTGTGAGTTAATGATCTCTCTCTCTCTCTCTCTCTTTCTTTCTTTCTCTCTCTCTGTCACACACACACGTTCACCCATATACATACATACATACGTTTAAATACAATTTTATATACAAATATATGTGATTCTGGTAGTAATTTCTTCTTTATTCTTTGGTATAAGAAGATAGTATACTCTTATTTTGACATTTTTTTGGCTGGACCTAGAATTAGCCATTTCCCCAAGGAACCGTGCTTTGCTATATATTAAGAATTATGTTTTAAAATAACATTAAATGTATTGTGAGCATGGTCAGTGCTACTCAGTTGCCTACTGTCTTTATATCTTTTTTAGTGGGTGGAATATATATACATATATATATATATGGAATATATATAATTTATATATAATGTATAATGTGTCTGTATGTCATAAATATGTAGAACATATAAATATATACATATATGGAAAGAATATATATATACACATATGTAGAAATCTGTCTTACGAGAAAGCCACCTTCACAATTCAGTGTAAGAAATGATTGTCTTTTCAATAAATGTTGTTGGGTCAATTGACTCCATATGGAAAAAAAAGACTCTCATCCTACACAAACCATACACAAAAATTAATTCCAGAAGCATCATAGAAATTAATATAATGTCCAAATCAATAAAACTTAAAGAAAACATAGAATATTTTAATGAACTTAGAATTAGTATTAAATAGTATATTACAACATCACTAACACTGAAATAAATAATTCTTAAAATTTATGAAAATTTAGAATATATTTTCATCAAATATACATTGAGGGGAACATGGAACCACGGAGTTAGTAATGATTTTTGAAATACATATATTCAACAAATGATGCATTCTAGATCATCCAAAACTATCTTACAAATCAAAAATAAAGAGACAAAAGATAATAAAATGACTGGTAAATGCCTTGAAAAATCACTTTCCAAAAGAACATATCCAAATTCTGATAATCACATGAAAAGACTTTTTTAAAACATTACTTATCAGTGAAATGGAAACACAACCATAAAGAGCTATCACTGCAAGCTTAGGATAATAGCAACCACACTTGAAACTATTGATGCTATAGAGTAACTGAAACACTCTGAAATTTCTGGTAAACAAGATACGTTGGTTGGCTAATTGAATTCAAATAAAAAATAAAATAAATGGCATAGAAAATAATACTACAGTTAAAAATGTATTTACCCCATGACCTAGCAGTTTCATTCTTAGGAATAACCCGAACAGAAATGAGTGCATTTGTCTATTTCATGGAAGTTTTACTCTTAATGGCCAGAAACTAGAAATAATTCAAATAATTCATCAGATGTACAATGGCTAAATAAATTATAGTATATTCATTAATGAATATTCAAGAACAGTGGCATCATGGGGGTGGTATCTACAGCTGCAATGTAAAAAATTGATGAATCTTATAGACATAATAGAAAAAGAAGTGAGACATGAAAGAGTTCATTGATACATGTGAAGATCCAGAAGGTGAAGATAGAGTAATAGAAATCAGAATTGTGTCTGGGTAATGGTGGACTTCTGGGATTTTGGAACTATTCTATTCCTTGATTTGGGTGGTGATTACAAAAGTGTATACATATGTAAAATTCAAAGAGTTGCACTCTTAGTATTCAATCACCTTACTTCATGTAACAGTTATGTACCCTAGAAACATTTTTGCACATATTCATAAGAAAAGGTATACTAGAATGTTCAAAGCAACCTTAAATGTTTATCAACAGAAAAAAGTAAATTGTTGCTTATTTTTTAATGGGCTACAAATATAAAAGTACATGAATGAGAGTTATGCATACTTAAAAACATAATGGTGGGGTTGCCTGGGTGGCTCAGTGGGTTAAGCTTCTGCCTTGGGCTCAAGTCATGGTCCCAGAGTCCTGGGATCAAGCCCTGTGTGGAGCTCCTTGCTCAGTGAGGAGTCTGCTTCTCTCTCTCCCTCTGCCTGCCACTCCCCCTGCTTGTGTACTCTCTCTGTCGAATAAATGAATGGATGAATGAATGAATGAATGAATGAATAAAATCTTAAAAAAAATTTGTAGACCCCAAAACGAAAGTTTGAAAGCGGAAGAATACATGTATCACACACTTGTGATATCATTTACTTTCTAAAAGTTATAACCAATATGAACTCATACTTGTTTAGTAAAACTATAAAGCAATAAATAGTGAAAGGATCAGATCTATGTTTTGGAAAACTATTTTGTAGAAATTCGGCGGATGGATTGGATGAGAAAGATTAGTAAAAGAGAATTGGGAAGAGGTATTGATTAAGCAGCTATTCTACTAGAAAAATTTGATGAGAAGGAGATTAATAAGAAAATATTCAATGGGAATGGAAAAAAAGAGGAAAGACTCATAAAATATTTCAGCAGGAGATCAATAGGACCCGTTAATCCATTTGAAATGGGAGGCAAGAAAAGAGGTAATGTATATTTATGAAATATATACGCTTTATATGCCCAGACACTGTGCCAGGTGTTTTACATATGCTATGCCATTTAATCCTGATAATAGCCTTGTGTGATACACATATTTATTTCTATTTTACAAATGAAAAAAAAAAATGAGACTCTTGCAGGTTATTTAATTTGCCCAAGGTCAAATGGCAAGGAAATGGAGATGCCCTATTTGAAGCCAGGTGTGTTTGATTCAAAGGTCATGCTCTTTTCATTTCAGAATGAATCCTAATACATCACATAGCATTTGAACACTGTTGCTTTGGTGAATGGTGATGCCATTAACTGAAATAGGAAATTCAGAAAAGTAGCACGTTCCAAGATTCTAGGAGAGGAAGTGGATGGTTAGATATCTTTTAACTTTGCAAACTTAACGTCTTGAAAGAAGTTAAAAATAAAGTTCTAGGGTGGTGCTATCCAATATAGTAGTCCCTGGTCATGCATAGTTATTTCAATTTATATCAGTTAGTATGCAGTAGAATTTGAAATTCAGCTTCCTCTTCGCAGTGGCCACAGGTCAAATACTTCAAAAGTCACATGTGGATAATGGCTGCCATATTGGAAAAGTATACTGGATAGTGCTGGTCTAGAACTTGGATTCCACAGTCGCCAGTGTGTTAAGCTAGTATATATGATTATGAACAAAAGTAATTATAATAATATGTTTTATTTATGGATTAAAGTTTTTGGCACTATGTCAATAACTTTGCATACATTATCTTATTTTACCCTCATTAAAACTCTACAAAATAACACAATTATATTTATCTAACATTTAAGTCTTAAAGACTCAAAAAACAGTTTGCTCAAAGCTACACAGCAGGAAATGGCCTCAGAATTCAAGCACAAAGTACCTAGTACTACAACTTAACCACTTTAAGGTGGTGAGTACAATGAAGAAATGTGAAGAAATGCGAAAGAAATGTAAGGTCACACATATTTTCAAAAATGAATATAGAAGAGGCTCTCTGATAAATTTAAGTGAATAACTCAAGGACAATATTACAGATGAAACTAAAGAAAAAGTTCTTTTTCATTGAGGGGCAGTCCTCAAAGATAATAAGTATTCAAGTAGGTTCTGAAGAGAGAAGGAGCGAGGAAGAGACATCTGTCCACCTTAGGAAGGGTCTTTCGGTATAGTCCTGAGCAAGCCAGTGGGAGGAGTTTCCATCTTTAAGAAGTTTGCCCATGCGCTTGATAGGATGAGCACTGGATGTTATGTTGTTGGCAAATTGAATCTTAAAAAAATATTTATTTTAAAAAGAAGTTTGCTCATTAATAACAAGACGTAGTAGCTAAAGTGAATAAGAGGTTGGAAGACAGGCTTTTTTTTTAATGCATGGAAATTATTGAAAATAGTTGTAATTGAGAAGATAAAACATCAGTGGCAATAAGAAAATTGTTCAAGAAGGGATAACTAGGGATCCCTGGGTGGCGCAGTGGTTTAGCGCCTGCCTTTGGCCCAGGGCGTGATCCTGGAGACCCGGGATCGAATCCCACGTCGGGCTCCTAGTACATGGAGCCTGCTTCTCCCTCTGCCTGTGACTCTGCCTCTCTCTCTCTCTGTGTGTGACTATCATAAATAAATAAAAATCTTAAAAAAAGAAGGGATAACTAATGGTACAGGTTTTGGAGGAGTAAAAGCTATAATGGGACAGATGGGTTTATGAGAGAATAGACTCATTTCCCTATGTGAAAGGAAGAAAATGAGAGACGAAAATATGAGAACTTGGAGAAGAAGGTTTTACTTTTTATAAATGTTATTTTCACAAGACTCCTCATAGGAATTTTAACAACTGTCTATCCATTATATGACCTTTGTTAAGAAATCTTCCCTATTTTCTCCTGAAGTTACATCCACACACCTTCTGGTTGCTTCAATGGCACTCACTTCCCTCCAGCAGTATGATTAGGATCTCGATTATTCTCACAGTGCCCAGCAATAAGTGTTATTTTAATGAAGGAATAAATGAGTTCTTGTGGGTATAGACTGAATTCTATCCTTGTTGTCGTTGTCTTGAGGTACAACAGATAATGAAGAAATCCTGCATTTCCCAAACACCTCAAGAAGTAAAATGAATGAGAAAGGGCACAGTTTGAGTGGAATAATATTCATTTGGCCAAAGAAAAATTGTCATTAGTTTTGACCTTGGTTGTGTTAATATCACCCAGCTTTAGACAAAATAATACTTTTTTTAAATAGAAAAAAAGAGACAGATATTTGGGTGGCTTTTTTTATTATACTATTTCAACTTTTTTTTTTTTCCCAGCAAATGTATTTTTTTGTTTCTTTTCTCCCTTGCAAAGAAGCATAAAAAGCAATAAAGCATAATTCTTCCTCTATAGACTCCAAATACAACAGTATCAGAATGTCTAAAATCTTGACTTCTTTTTCAGATTTTAAAGCCCCGGGTCTGTTACATATTAATGTTTTAAAAATAAATATACTTGGGGGAGGGGCAAGATGGCGGCAGAGCAGGGTCCCCAAGTCACCTGTCCCCACAAAATTACCCAGAAAACCATCCAATCATCCTGAAAATCTACGAATTCGGCCTGAGATTTAAAGAGAGACCAGCTGGAACGCTACAGTGAGAAGAGTCCGCGCTTCTATCAAGGCAGGAAGAAGGGGAAAAAGAAATAAAGACACAAAAGGCCTCCAAGGGGGAGGGGCCCCGCGAGGAGCCGGGCTGAGGCCGGGGCGCGTGTCCCCAGGACAGGAGAGCCCCGTCCCGGAGGAGCAGGAGCTGCACCGACCTTCCCCGCGGAAAGGGGCTCCCCGGGAATTGGAGCAGGATCCCCAGAAAGGCGGGGACGCCCTCGGGCTCCCTGGGACAGTAACAGAGGAACTGCGCCCCGGGAGAGTGCGCCGAGCTCCCTAAGGGCTGCAGCGCTCGGCGGGACCCGGAGCAGCTCGGAGGGGCTCGGGCGGCGGCTCCGCGGAGGGGGCTGCGCGGCTCCGGGAACAGCTCGGAGGGGCTCGGGTAGCGGCTCCGCGGAGGGGGCTGCGCGGCTCCGGGAACAGCTCGGAGGGGCTCGGGCGGCGGCTCCGCGGAGGGGGCTGCGGGGCTCCGGGAACAGCTCAGCGGCGGCGGCTCGGGCGGAGGAAGAAGCTCTGCGCGGAGGGGGAGGCGCGGCTCCGGGAACAGCTCGGAGGGGCTCGGGCGGCGGCTCCGCGGAGGGGGCTGCACCGCCGGGAGCGCGAATCCAACAGCGCAGGCCCCGGAGCACAGGGCGCCGGACACAGCCCAGGATCCGGCCTCCCCCGGGACAGGCAGAGGCCGGGAGGGCCCAGGACACCAAGGACGCTCCTGCCTGGAACTGAGCAGATCAGCGGCCCCGCACGGAGCCCCCAGGCCCTGCAGAAGGAGAGCCCCGGAGCTACTGCGGGGGCTGGATCCAGGGTCCCAGAGCTGCCCCCGCCACTGTGGCTTCCTCCCGGGGCCTCACGGGGTGAACAACCCCCACCGAGCCCTGCACCAGGCAGGGGCAGAGCAGCTCCCCCAAGTGCTAACACCTGAGAATCAGCACAGCAGGCCCCTCCCCCAGAAGACCAGCGAGACGGACCAGTTCCAAGGGAAGTCAAGGGACTTAAACTACACAGAATCGGAAGATACTCCCCCGTGGTTTTTTTTGTTTTTTTGTTTTTGTTTTTGTTTTTTTTTTGTTTTTGTTTTGTTTTGTGCTTTTTTTTTTCTCTCTTTCTTCTTGATTTCTGATTGCTTCCCCCACCCCCCCTTTTTTCTTTTTTCTCCTTTCTTTCTTTTTCTTTCTTTTTCTTCTCTTTTTCCCCTATTTTTTTCTTCTTTCTCTTTTTTCTTTTTCTCTTTTCTTTCCTTCTCTCTCTTTTTCTCCTTTTCCCAATACAACTTGTTTTTGGCCACTCTGCACTGAGCAAAATGACTAGAAGGAAAACCCCTCAAAAAAAAGAATCAGAAACAGCCCACTCTCCCACAGAGTTACAAAATATGGATTACAATTCAATGTCAGAAAGCCAATTCAGAAGCACTATTTTACAGCTACTGGTGGCTCTAGAAAAAACCATAAAGGACTCAAGAGACTTCATGACTGCAGAATTTAGATCCAATCAGGCAGAAATTAAAAATCAATTAAATGAGATGCAATCCAAGCTAGAAGTCCTAACGACGAGGGTTAACGAGGTGGAAGAACGAGTGAGTGACATAGAAGACAAGTTGATGGCAAAGAGGGAAACAGGAAAAAAGAGACAAACAATTAAAAGATCATGAGGATAGATTAAGGGAAATAAATGACAGCCTGAGGAAGAAAAACCTACATTTAATTGGGGTTCCCGAGGGCGCCGAAAGGGACAGAGGGCCAGAATATGTATTTGAACAAATCCTAGCTGAAAACTTTCCTAATCTGGGAAGGGAAACAGGCATTCAGATCCAGGAAATAGAGAGATCCCCCCCTAAAATCAACAAAAACCGTTCAACACCTCGACATTTAATAGTGAAGCTTGCAAATTCCAAAGATAAGGAGAAGATCGTTAAAGCAGCAAGAGAAAAAAAGTCCCTGACTTTTATGGGGAGGAACATTAGGGTAACAGCAGACCTCTCCACAGAGACCTGGCAGGCCAGAAAGGGCTGGCAGGATATATTCAGGGTCCTAAATGAAAAGAACATGCAACCAAGAATACTTTACCCAGCAAGGCTTTCATTCAAATGGAAGGAGAGATAAAGAGCTTCCAAGACAGGCAGGAACTGAAAGAATATGTAACCTCCAAACCAGCTCTGCAAGAAATTTTAAGGGGGACTCTTAAAATTCCCCTTTAAGAAGAAGTTCAGTGGAGCAATCCACAAAAACAAGGACTGAATAGATATGATGACACTAAACTCATATCTATCAATAGTAACTCTGAACGTGAACGGGCTTAATGACCCCATCAAAAGGCGCAGGGTTTCAGACTGGATAAAAAAGCAGGACCCATCTATTTGCTGTCTACAAGAGACTCATTTTAGACAGAAGGACACCTACAGCCTGAAAATAAAAGGTTGGAGAACCATTTACCATTCAAATGGTCCTCAAAAGAAAGCAGGGGTTGCCATCCTTATATCAGATAAATTAAAATTTACCCCAAAGACTATAGTGAGAGATGAAGAGGGACACTATCTCATACTCAAAGGATCTATCCAACAAGAGGACTTAACAATCCTCAATATATATGCCCCGAATGTGGGAGCTGCCAAATATTTAAACCAATTAATAACCAAACTCAAGAAATACTTTGATAATAATACACTTATACTTGGTGACTTCAATCTAGCTCTTTCTACCCTGGATAGGACTTCTAAGCACAACATCTCCAAAGAAACGAGAGCTTTAAATGATACACTGGACCAGATGGATTTCACAGATATCTACAGAACTTTACATCCAAACTCAACTGAATACACATTCTTCTCAAGTGCACATGGAACTTTCTCCAGAATAGACCACATACTGGGTCACAAATCGGGTCTGAACCGATACCAAAAGATCGGGATAGTCCCCTGTATATTCTCAGACCATAATGCCTTGAAATTAGAACTTAATCACAACAAGAAGTATGGAAGGACCACAAACACGTGGAGGTTAAGGACCATCCTGCTAAAAGATGAAAAAGTCAACCAGGAAATTAAGGAAGAATTAAAAAGATTCATGGAAACTAATGAGAATGAAGATACAACCGTTCAAAATCTTTGGGATGCAGCAAAAGCAGTCCTGAGGGGGAAATACATCGCAATACAAGCATCCATTCAAAAACTGGAAAGATCTCAAATTCAAAAGCTCACCTTACACATAAAGGAACTAGAGAAAAAGCAACAAATAGACCCCACCCCCAGCAGTAGAAGAGAGTTAATTAAAATTCGAGCAGAACTCAATGATATCGAGACCAAAAGAACTGTGGAACAGATCAACAGAACCAGGAGTTGGTTCTTTGAAAGAATTAATAAGATAGATAAACCATTAGCCAACCTTATTAAAAAGAAGAGAGAGAAGACTCAAATTAATAAAATCATGAATGAGAAAGGGGACATCACTACCAACACCAAGGAAATACAAACGATTTTAAAAACATATTATGAACAGCTGTACGCCAATAAATTAGGAAATCTAGAAGAAATGGACGCATTCCTGGAAAGCCATGAACTACCAAAACTGGAGCAGGAAGAAATAGAAAACCTGAACAGGCCAATAACCAGGGAGGAAATTGAAGCAGTCATCAAAAACCTCCCAAGACACAAGAGTCCAGGGTCAGATGGCTTCCCAGGGGAATTCTATCAAACGTTTAAAGAAGAAATCATACCTATTCTACTAAAGCTGTTTGGAAAGATAGAAAGAGATGGAGTACTTCCAAATTCGTTCTATGAGGCCAGCATCACCTTAATTCCGAAACCAGACAAAGACCCCACCAAAAAGGAGAATTACAGACCAATATCCCTGATGAACATGGATGCAAAAATTCTCAACAAGATACTAGCCAATAGGATCCAACAACACATCAAGAAAATTATTCACCATGACCAAGTAGGATTTATCCCCGGGACACAAGGTTGGTTCAACACTCGTAAAACCATCAATGTGATTCATCATATCAGCAAGAGAAAAACCAAGAACCATATGATACTCTCATTAGATGCAGAGAAAGCATTTGACAAAATACAGCATCCATTCCTGATCAAAACCCTTCAGAGTGTTGGGATAGAGGGAACTTTCCTCGACATCTTAAAAGCCATTTACAAAAAGCCCACAGCAAATATCATTCTCAATGGGGAAGCACTGGGAGCCTTTCCCCTAAGATCAGGAACAAGACAGGGATGTCCACTCTCACCACTGCTGTTCAACATAGTTCTGGAAGTCCTCGCCTCAGCAATCAGACAACAAAAAGACATTAAAGGCATTCAAATTGGCAAGGAAAAAAAAAAAGGAAAAAAAAAAAAGAAAAAAAAAACAAAACAAATTGGCAAAGAAGAAGTCAAACTCTCCCTCTTCGCCGATGACATGATACTCTACATAGAAAACCCAAAAGCCTCCACCCCAAGATTGCTAGAACTCATACAGCAATTTGGTAGCGTGGCAAAATCAATGCCCAGAAATCAATGGCATTTCTATACACTAACAATGAAACTGAAGAAAGAGAAATTAAGGAGTCAATCCCATTTACAATTGCACCCAAAAGCATAAGATACCTAGGAATAAACCTCACCAAAGAGGTAAAAGATCTATACCCTAAAAACTATAGAACACTTCTGAAAGAAATTGAGGAAGACACAAAGAGATGGAAAAACATTCCATGCTCATGGATTGGCAGAATTAATATTGTAAAAATGTCAATGTTACCCAGGGCAATTTATACGTTTAATGCAATCCCTATCAAAATACCATGGACTTTCT
Source organism: Vulpes lagopus (assembly GCF_018345385.1). Lineage (NCBI taxonomy): Eukaryota > Metazoa > Chordata > Mammalia > Carnivora > Canidae > Vulpes > Vulpes lagopus. The sequence goes on from NC_054832.1 coordinate 55,168,909, forward strand.
TCAGAGAGTTAGAACAAATTATTTTAAGATTTGTGTGGAATCAGAAAAGACCCTGAAGAGCCAGGGGAATTTTAAAAAAGAAAACCATAGCTGGGGGCATCACAATGCCAGATTTCAGGTTGTACTACAAAGCTGTGGTCATCAAGACAGTGTGGTACTGGCACAAAAACAGATACATAGATCAATGGAACAGAATAGAGAACCCAGAAGTGGACCCCGAAATGTACGGTCATCTAATATTCGATAAAGGAGGAAAGACTATCCATTGGAAGAAAGACAGTCTCTTCAATAAATGGTGCTGGGAAAATTGGACATCCACATGCAGAAGAATGAAACTGGACCACTCTCTTTCACCATACACAAAGATAAACTCAAAATGGATGAGAGATCTAAATGTGAGACAAGATTCCATCAAAATCCTAGAGGAGGACACAGGCAACACCCTTTTTGAACTTGGCCACAGTAACTTCTTGCAAGATACATCCACAAAGGCAAAAGAAACAAAAACAAAAATGAACTATTGGGACTTCATCAAGATAAGAAGCTTTTGCACAGCAAAGGATACAGTCAACAAAACTAAAAGACAACCTACAGAATGGGAGAAGATATTTGCAAATGACATATCAGATAAAGGGCTAGTTTCCAAAATCTATAAAGAACTTATTCAACTCCACACCAAAGAAACAAACAATCCAATCATGAAATGGGCAAAAGACATGAAGAGAAATCTCACAGAGGAAGACATGGACATGGCCAACAAGCACATGAGAAAGTGCTCTGCATCACTTGCCATCAGGGAAATACAAATCAAAACCACAATGAGATACCACCTCACACCAGTGAGAATGGGGAAAATTAACAAGGCAGGAAACAACAAATGTTGGAGAGGATGCGGAGAAAAGGGAACCCTCTTACACTGTTGGTGGGAATGTGAACTGGTGCAGCCACTCTGGAAAACTGTGTGGAGGTTCCTCAAAGAGTTAAAAATAGACCTGCCCTACGACCCAGCAATTGCACTGTTGGGGATTTACCCCAAAGATTCAGATGCAATGAAACGTCGGGACACCTGCACCCCGATGTTAAATATCAGCAATGGCCACAATAGCCAAACTGTGGAAGGAGCCTCGGTGTCCATCGAAAGTTGAATGGATAAAGAAGATGTGGTTTATGTATACAATGGAATATTACTCAGCAATTAGAAACGACAAATACCCACCATTTGCTTCAACGTGGATGGAACTGGAGGGTATTATGCTGAGTGAAATAAGTCAATCGGAGAAGGACAAACAGTGTATGTTCTCATTCATTTGGGGAATATGAATAATAGTGAAAGGGAATATAAAGGAAGGGAAAAGAAATGTTGGGAAATATCAGGAAGGGAGACAGAACATAAAGACTCCTAACTCGGGGAAACGAACTAGGGGTGGTGGAAGGGGAGGAAGGCGGGTGTTGGAGGGGAATGGGTGACGGGCACTGAGGTGGACACTTGACGGGATGAGCACTGGGTGTTTTTCTGTATGTTGGTAAATTGAACACCAATAAAAGTTAATTAAAAAAATAAATATACTTATTTTTAGCCATATAAGTCTTTACTATTCTATACATTTCATGCTCAAAAAAACCATGTACTAGATCTAAGATAGTGTGAGAAATGGCTTTTTATTACATTGCCCCCCTGTATGAACTGGCTTACTCAAAATAACACTTTTTATTTCATGTTTTTGCACAAATATTGAGTTCTTAAATTAGAACTAATATTGAAATTTATATTTTCATCATGGCATCTCTTATCCATCTATCTTCTGAACCATTTTATTTATTTATTTATTGCAACACTGTACCATTTTACTTAATGTTTAGACATTAATCTGTGTCATTGAAACAAAAGTATTTTTGATGAAAGCTCTTAGACTGGAAACATGGGTAACAGGTTGCTGCCAGGTGGGATGTGGAACTGGAGAAATCCTTGTGCACTGCTGGTGAGCATGGAGGTTGGAGCCATCCTGGAGGACAGAGTGACATTTTGGAGTGAAATAAAGACATGCACACCCAGAAACCATTCTTTGATACACAAAGCCTTATGCCAAGGTCATTTTTTCTGTTCTAACATACATAACACGACTACTTGTTGTTTTATTTGCATTTTTCTGATTACTAATGATTTTTGCATCTCTTTGTGAGCTTCTCAGATACTGGGAGTTGTCTACAAACCACTTTCTATGGACTCCTCAGTCATTTTTATATTTGGGGTGATACCTTTTTCTTATAGACTCATAGGAAAAAGGAACCTCTCATCATATTTTAGACACTGTCTTTCCCAGTCTCTATTTTTTTTTAAGATTTTATTTATTTATCCATAAACGACACACAGAGAGAGGCAGAGAAATAGGCAGAGGAAGAAGTAGGCTTCCCGTGGGGAGCCTAATGCAGGACTCGATCCAAGGACCCCGGGATTATGACCTGAGTCAAAGGCAGGTGCTCAACCACTGAGCCACCCAGGTGCCCCTCATTTAATATTTTTGAATGTAAAATCAAATTCACTACATTGAACATGAGAATGCAAATATCTCTTCAAGATCTGTTTTTCAATTATTTTGAATAAATACCCAGAAATAAAATTGCTGGATTATGTGTCAGTTCTTTTTTTTTTTTTTCTATTTTTGAGAAACTCTCTTACTATTTTCCATAGGGGCTGCCCCAGTGTTCATTCCTGCTAACAGTGCACAGGGGCTCCAATTTCTCCATATCCTCACCAACCATTATTTTCTAGACTTTTTTGTTAACAGTCATCCTAACCATCTCACTGTGACTTTGATTTTCATTTTCCTGAAGATTAATGATATTGAGCATCTTTGTACTTCTGTTTTCATTGTTTTCATTCATTCACAATAGCTAAGAGATGGAAAATCCCTAAATGTTCATTGATGGATATATACAGAAAGAAAATGTAGAATATATAAAATGGAATAATATTCAGGCTTCAAAAAGGAAAAAAATCCTGCCATAAGGTACTACATGGTTGCAACTTGATGACATTATGCTAAATGAAATAAGCCACTCACACAAGGATGAATACATCATGATTTCAGTCAAACTTATAGAAACAGAAAGTAGGAGAGTGCTGTCAGAGAATGGGGGAGAGGGAAAATAAGGAGTTCCTATTCAACAGATATAGAATTTCAGTAATGTAGGATGAAAAGTTCTAGAGCTCTTGCTGTACAACAATGTGCATACAGTTAACAAAGTTCACATTTAAGAGGGTAGATTCCATGTTATGTGTTTTTTACCATAATTTAAAAAAAATCCATCTTTTTCATCTCAAAAATAAATCCTCTTCTACTTGTTTCTAAAGCAAATCAATATTCATTCACATTTACAAAGACAAAAACGGCCAAGCCTTTCAGTCGAATCCTAAATTATTCTTAACATTTTATTTATTTTTTTTTATTTATTTTTTTTTTATTCTTTTTTTTTATTCTTAACATTTTAGAAACAAGTTTCAAAGTTAATTACATGGCCTTTACCATTTTAATATCTAAATAATATAAATATCTCCAAATGTACAGGTATGTCTCAATTTACTAGTAAACATATTATGATTTTTATTATGTTTATGGATGGCATTGTATTTCTAATGTAGTAGGTAAATTGCTATTTAAAGGTAGCTGATGCAAATCCCATTCAGCACCTCAGTCTTTTAAGTCAAGTAATACAATATTACATACATATATCACCTGCCATTTAATAAAGCAAACAAAAAACTACTGCGACATTTTAGCTTTAAAGTTATAAATCAATATTTTTCACCACCAAGGTAAGTGAAAGATTTCTCATCTTCACTTCTTTACTTTCTGCCTGACAACCTCCCCACACAGAAGTCCAGGAATTGATCAGAATCACGTGGGAGAAATACCACCTTCAAAGGATAAAAGGCATTACTGAGGTTGGTGGGAATGGACAGATTATATTTTGAAGGAGATGGGTTTTCAAAGTGAAAACTCAATGCAAAAAGGGTAAATCATCGTTTCCACCTGTCCAGTCAGAATGGAGAGAAGACTCCCTGTTTTTATTTACCAAGCATGGAGCTTTGTCTTCTTGGAACTTCTTCCTTCAACACAACAGTGAAATGCAGAGGCAGTCCTAGCCTGAAAATTCTTGTGGTGGACATCTGAGATCTGATCAGCACAAGACCTAACACAAATCCTATTTTTGTTCTCTTGCTCATCCTTTATCTGTGATGCTGGCAGTTATTTATTCTATGTATTTAATTTATTTTCTCTTTGGAGTGGTCAATTAATTATGGATTCAGGTTTGGTTTAGGAGAAAGACTAGTCTGTTGGCCTTGAAAGAGTGTTCTCCTCGTCCAATTTCAATTGAAATATAATCTCGACCCAATTTCAACTGAAATATAAACTCAAGGGCCAGTCTTCTAGACCATAGTAAAGGCTTATGTTACTTTTTTTGGTATATATATGAAAGGAGGAGTAAATAGATGAATAGTAGGTATTCTGGGGGTATCTTGGTAAATATATAATCATATTTTTCTTTAATATAACTCCATCATTGTATGAGTGGACAAACTAGAAATATCACACTAGATTCAGGTAAGCAACAATTCATATCATAGTCACCAAATGTGAGCAGGATGTTCTTGACTAAAACCATTTCATATCACATTGGAATGCTCTGCTTTTTCAAGGGAAGTTCAAAGTAGAAATTAAATGAGTATGTGTAAATTATTGTTATGGGGAATATAAAATGTATGTCAATGTTTGGGGTAAAATAGTTGCCCAATTGCATTGCTGGGGCACATCAAATGGAGAGTCAAGAGAAAAATCACTTTGGAAACTGTTGGCTCGGGATGCTTGGGTAGCTCAGCAGTTAAGTGTCTGCCTTCAGCTCAGAGTGTGATCCTGGAGTCCTGGGATTGAGTCCCACATCGGGCTTCCTGCATGGAGTCTGCTTCTCCCTCTGCCTATGTCTCTGCCTCTCTCTCTGTGTCTCTCATGAATAAATAAAATCTTAAAAAAAAAAAACCTGTTGGCTCTTTCATAGGTATTGTTAAAGACTAATAGTAGGTTTTAGGAAGCATTATGAGAAAGAGAAAAGGTATTTGGAAGAAGTTTGTGATATGAGCAATAATTAATAAATTGGGTCTATTCATCATTCAGATATTGCTGTTCAAAGTAAAAGTGGAAGAATGAGGGAATGGATACTGTACTGGAAGTTTGCAATAGGTGCAATTTATCTCTAACTCACTTAACCTTTCAAGGATGGACATTGACATGGTTTTGTGTTTTGACTCATACACACACACACACACACACACACACACACGGGTCATTGTTTCCAAATGAAATTTAGGGTTTGAATTGAATGACATTGAATCAAATTATCTTGTGGATAAACAATAACAAGAGAGTGTGAATGTATGCAGTTAACACAGGAAAAACATTTCCTGAATGGACATAGAGCCAAATACTGTATCAGGGATAAAATGTTCAGAAATTATCTAGTGGTATCTTTTTATTCCATAAATAAGGCATAAGGTTTACAGAAATATGTAACTTGTTGAGAAATAATATGGATAGTGGTTGCTCTTTAAGCCTGGGTCACTGTGTGATACATTTAAGCAGAACTCCATGCTGATATCAAAAAAAAAAAAAAAAATTGATGATAGTTTTGTTCTGGAAAAGGAATTTGCTGAACTAGTTAGTATGTGGTTGTTGGTAATAAATATTATTTTTATTCCTCTAATACAGTAAAAATGATGCACTAACAAAGGTGACATAATTTTTCCCAAAATATAAGCATCTCCTCCAAACTATTTATTAATAAATGATGAAATATGTTTGGAAATATATAGCTATTTTTAAGTAGTATAATTTCGATGTATAAATATCAGACACTCTATTAATTAAAGTTATTTCTTGGGCTCTATTATCCTTGAAATGATTAAACATGTTCATTTACTATTCAAAATTTTGAAATTCCCTAGTCATGGTAATCAAATAATAAACTCCCCAAATTAAATCATTTTTACCCTTCCTTTTTGGATTGAATTGTGGGAAAGTTAGTTGCTTATGGGTTGAAACTACAATAGTTTTTCCTGTAAGCAAGAAAACAGGAATCTAAGTTGAAGACTTCTGCTGGTGGAGACAGAGAAAAATAACCAAGTTTTGGGCAGTTTCACAATGGAAAAAGAAAAAAACAATAACACAAACTTCCAGTCTTGAGGAGTTTCAAGCTGATAGCTTGATTCCCTATCAAAAGAATTGCCCAAATTCTGAAGTTGTATGGGATGGAAGATTAAAAATCTGAGTCAAAATGTCTGAAGAGCAAAGAGAGAGCATTCTCAGTGTTTAGAAATAAACATTAAAGTTCAAGTCATGCTGTCAGAAGGACCATGGTGAAAATAATCAGGTTCTCATCTGAACTCTGGAGAGCTAAGCTTGAAGAATGGGACAAACCTAAGGTAGACAGAGAGCCATACCAAACCTGCAGGCTGGATTTGAATCAGCAGAAGTTCTGATTTGATTAAGTTAATAGCTACCACATCTGGCTACCTAGAGGAAGGTAAGACTATTTGGAGCCTATCCATTTTTTCATTTGATGTCCTTACAAGTCATTTGCCAGTCTAATCATTCAACAGGAATGACAAGAAATGAAACCAAATAGCCAAAGACCAAAATAAATAAGAAGAGATTAAGATATTGGCTTATTGACAAGGATTTTAAAATAACAATTCATATATTTGAAAAATAGAGGAACAGGACCAAAAAAATTAGAAGATGGAGAATTTCATCAAAAAACTAGAATCTATAAAAATCATCAAAAGGGATTCTAGAACTAAAACTCAAATAAATGAAATTGAGACCTCGATTATGGGCTTAATAACAAGAGAAAAATAGAGGATAGGGTTTTTTGGTTGAATCAACAAAAAATTTAAAAAATATGTAAACTGAAAACAGGGGGGAAAAAAGAAAGGTATAGAAGAGAGTATAAGACCTATAAATGACCCAGGCAATTAGTCTAACATGCATGTAGATGATGTCCAGAAAGAGAAGAGAGAGAATGAGTCAGAATCAATATTTGAAAAATTGACCCAAACTAGTGGATTATACACCCAGAGGTAAGCAAGATAAACACAAAGAACATCGAACCCATCCCTTCCCTTTCCTGCTTTCCTGTATCTTCCAAGAGGATCCTCTTTAGACCTTCTACCCAGAACTCTCCACCTCAGAATCTGTTTTTCAGGGAATTCAATTTAAGACAGCTGTTTCTGTAAAGATATAATTATGAGTAATTGACTTAAATTGGTGGCAAACACATTGCACTTGTGTCATTTAAAAAAGAAAAATAAATAATATGTTTTCCTACATATTTATCACATGGCAAATTTTGGTACTATTTCTTTTGTGTAATGATTATGTGTTAAGGCTACATATAATCTTTCCTATCAGATGGTTGTTGACTTGTATTGCTAATATATTCGTTTATTTTTCCATGTGTTCCATTTGTTCCAAACATGAGTTGACCTATATGACCAACCTTCTAAATGAACATTCATAAGCTTTTCTTGATATTTCACATTTAGAAATACTCTCTATCCTACACTTGGAAATCTGTGCAGAATCAACTTGTTGAGGCTCTATTTTCTATTAAAGAAAGGGAGGAATCAAAATCATTTTTATAATTTATAAGCTGTGATATTATTTATACATTTATTATTTAAAACAAATATCCCAAAATTCAAAAATTTGTCAGATGTGAGACAATAGTTTCCCAAAAATTTCCTCATAAAAAAGGAAATGTGTGTCATAGCAGTGTACAGAATAACCACCTGAAGTCACATGACACATCTTGGCTTGCAAACCAAACCGTTATTGAATTTTTTTTAATTAAAGGAGACACTTTGGTTGGGGTTTAAGTTATTTTTATATACACTCTTATTGCACAATGTGTTTTTCCCTTGCAAAACTCATCACAAGTAAAAATAGTTTTATTTTGTATCTGTCTCTTCAGTTTGATGTAGCTCCATTAGGAAAAATATTTTTTGTCTGTTTTTCTGCTATATCCTTCTGTTATTAAAACGTACCTCATACACAGTAAATAATAATAAATATTTGTTGGGTGAATAAAATAATTGAATGAGTAAATGAATATTGTTTATATAAACATTTTATTTGGATATATCATACAATAGGAATATATATTTTTGAAAGTTATAGGACAATGTCATACTAAGAATGAAGAGAGACACATGGGAAAAATAACAGTTTCAGAAATATTTGAGTTCTAAGTCAATGTTAAGTACTCCACCTGGTTTCTTAAAAATATAATACAAAGTCCATATAAGGAAACAGGGTATAAGCAAAGGACCGTTACAGGACCATGAGGGTACTATCTAGGGAGCCTAATTGTGGTCAATGGGTATATTTATTTTCTTTATTTGAATAGGGGATTACTGTTTCTTTGATGAGTTCATCAACTTAGCATACGCATATATGTGTGTGTGTGTGTGTGTGTGTGTGTGCTTATACAAATAAACAGGTACAACTGTATTCATATAGATATCAATGAGAAGAGAGTATTGTGAATGAACTACTTTCAAGAATCTATGTGGTTCATCTGGATTTATAGAAAAAAATTCAATCTCCACACATTCAAACAAAGTAGAATGTATTTCTGTTTAACAGTTCATGCATGAACTGGATTCTTTCTTTTATAATTATCAGGAACTACGATGTCTTCAGGTAACATTAGAATGACCTATGTTAAAAGCTTCTTGGTGATTTATTAGCATTAAGATAAAATAATACTATGGAAATTTATATGAATATTTTTTGTAGAAGTAAAGATTACCTTGTCAGTTGTATCCCTTATATTTTCTCTATAAAAGTTATATGAGTTTTAATTTTCTAGTTTTCCATTTTGTGGACTCTATACTATATAGAATACAGTGCTAATAACAAGTATTCTTTATTATTTATTGTACTGTGATGTCTTACTGTAGCTTTACTAATATTTTCTTAATTAAATCCCCAAATGTAAAGGGAAAAATAAGAAATTGTAAACCATGGAAAAAATTCCATGGCTAGAGGGATTCTAATGTATTTTGCCAAAGAATTTCCTGATATGATAATTAAAAAGAAAAAAAAAAGAACCTGATACATTAAAATGAAACATTCTTGCAATAGAATGAAAGAACATTTGTATTTCTGAGAAAATTAGATATGCCAGATGGGGACAGCCATCCAAGGTTTGGCATGTTTGGTTTAGGGGATGAATTCTACCCATCTGAGTCAACAGTGATTGGACACCTACTCACGCAGAACACTGGTCTGGATGCTGAGAATATACAGAGGCAAAGGCATGGTCATTGTTCATGAAAGTCTTATTAAATAAGTGGATCATTGGTTTTAACTACTGGTGGAGGAAAATCAAGACTAATGAGAAAACATATTTTTTTCAAAATTCTATTAACCCTTAATACTGTTTAAAGAATTGAGTGGGCAGCCCCCGGTGGCTCAGCGGTTTAGCGCCGCCTTCAGCCCAGGGCATGATCCTGGAGACCCGGGATGGAGTTCCACCTCTGGCTCCCGGCATGGAGCCTGCTTCTCCCTCTGTCTGTGTCTCTGCCTCTCTCTCTGTGTCTCTCATGAATAAATAAATAAAATCTTAAAAAAAAAAAAAAAGAATTGAGCATAACATAATTGAATAAATGCTGGCCTTCAAGTTAGAAGTCCTGGATTTAAAACTTTAACCTGGAGTTTATTAGCCATGTGACATCACCAAATTAGATTATCTCTCTGACCCTTTTGGTTCAGTTGTAAAATGATGGCTTTGGGATTATATATATGATGTATAAAAGTTTCCAATAGCATTCTTTTAGAACATGTTAGGTATCTATTTTAACAAATGTTCAGTATTGCATGTTCAGTGTCAATATACTAAACATTATACTATAACAAATTGCCAATGCTTAGTATATTCAGTATATTAATATATATTAGTATATAATTGTAGTGTAGTGTATAATTAGTATATATTAGTTTATAATATATTCAGTATATCTAGTATTGCATGCCTAGTATATTACTAGAAATGTAATAGATTAAATCAGTATTCAGAAAAGACCATTTGACAGGGTAAGTGAACAATTTTACCCTCTGTAATCCTTAGGTTGATGATTCTGTTGTGAGGTAGGATTCATCTCTTGTACTAACCTTTGCAGTAGATTTTCTTATGCTAAGCAGAGTTGATTGGGTTAATTTCTAATTAAAGATTTGATATGTAGACAGAAAAAAAAAAACAGAAATTCAAGACTTCAACCATATGTACCAAGCTCAAACATAAAGCTGTTTCCAAGAGGTCAATCTCCCAAAACCTTCTAACTCCAGTTTATGATGGAATATATATATTATTAAATTTAGGTTGAGTACCCCCGATGGCTTTCTAGGGAATGAGGCACTGCAACAAAGCTTAAATTCACTAAGTTAACACGGAAAGAAGGAGACCTTAATTTGAATTCAGCTTTTACATATGCAATCTTTGCTTTAAATTGTACCTCGTTTATTATAGTGCTTCATGGATACTAATTTAATTACTACTCACAGTGATATTTTAAGAGTTAAGCTTAATAAAACCTGAATGATTTTTTTTTTTCTTCAAAGTCTCCATTTATACATCTGGACAAAATATTCTAACTACTCAGCCCAAGACCCAGTGAAAGGAACAACATAAGTATGAAGCCCAAGTAAGTGCTTAAATCATTCAACCATTTATCATTAGATGACAAATCTCACACCTCATATGGAGACAATAATTCTGACCTATCTCAGGAAATTGTGAGGACAAGCCTAAAGCATAGAACTGCATGCTTACACAATCTGAAGGAGCTATACTGATAAATGTAACGAGACTAGTATGTATATGTGTAGCCTTCAATTTCCAAGTCTTCTCTTCCTGTACTCTTCGATGATTGGCCTAAAATGTAGGCTCAGACTCAGAAAATAATAGGGCAGTGTAGGGTAGCGCAATTAGATTGTAAGTAGAACCATGTTCAGAATAGGAAGCAGATGCATCCTCTGAGAAAAACAAAAAGAATGTGAACTCTTGTCAGCAGCAAATTAATCAATCTCCTTCTTCTTACAAAGGTTATGTTAAAGCTATATCTAACATAGTTTGCAAAATGCTGAATTTGAAGAGACTGCAAGTTTAAAGGGAATACTTATATACAATTCTAAGGGAACCAGATTTTTCTTTTTCTCTAAAGAGATTAATAATATTTCATATATGATGCTGCTGGGCTTTGGAGGAAAATCCTTTGTGTTCTTGAGGCTCGTGCCAGGCAATAATCCATGTGCAGTTGAAACTCATCAAAAAAAAATCTTCATTTGGGGGTTGCCAGGGACGACTTTATATCCATTTATCATGATACACACTCTAAATACATTAATCTGCTTAATCTTTTATCCATTAGGTCCCAATGGTGGAGTTTTTGTTATTAAAAAAATTGTAGCATCTTTTATCTGATGAAACAAACCTTATTTCTAATTCAACAATGTCTACCAATTATTGAAAACCACAACTGTGTCAGGCCAGTGCATGACCTCTACAAAATTGTCTACCTTCTCATAACATCCCTATGAGAAAGATATTATTATCTACAAATTAGAGATGAAAATACTGAGTCTTAGAAGTAATTTGCTCAAAGTGGCAATACTTATAAGGATTCCAAGTCAAGTGTATCCTGACTCTCTAGTCCATTATGAGATGTTCTATTATTTGAGTTTTCCATTGTTTTTAAGGAAAAACAAGTAATTCATACAACATATTAACTTTAAATCATTTTTATAAGCCAAACTGAACTTTATGTGGAGTTAACCATACATGTTGTTTACAATTATATCCAGTAAAAATCCTTTAAAAATAGTTCTTATTACTATTAGAAAGAAAAAAACAACACATTTGTTCATCTTTTGTCTATTCCTATAGGAGCAGTTGAATGCTCTGTTTCTTTATCTGCTACAGTCAAATCCAAGAACATTTGAGCCTAGACATCTTAAACCTTCTCTTGCGCAAAGCCAACATTTCTCCTGAGCCCCATCAAGATCAGGTTTGAGTGTTATTGTGTAATTTGCATGGTCTGATATTTAAATTTGTGAGAGCAGAAGAGAACTGACTACATGATACAATTTAGCTGAAGAGATTTTCATTTCTGAAAAAAAAACACAAATATTTCATTGGATAAATGTATCTCCATTAACAAATGCTTTATCATACTACTCAGCGATTTTGATTCCTCAAGGCCACTTATTAATTATAAGAAGGAAAATAATACACTACATTTTACCTAAGCAGAATTTATTTCTCGCATGAGCAAAAATTTTGCTTAACCTCCAGCAAAGAATAACATATTTGAAATATTCACCTAAGGGTAAGAATTGTTTTGCACTTTATATTCTTGCTGCTTATCTACTGAACCTCAACCCCCAGATGCATATTAAGCCAAGCGCAGTGGAAATACAAAATCCTTTGGTAAAAGCGTTTTTGTAAAATTTGGACTTCATTTAATAAAACTCCTAATTAGAAAATTATTGAGATTCATCAGAAAATCAGTTTCCAGTCTCCAAACATGAGGTAGTTCACAGAATTTCTCTTTTGATTTCTTCATAATCTTCACTTCATGAAAAAAGGTGGATGGAAATTCCTGCAGATTTAAATCATTGATGCATAGTGATTTTCTATAAGAATAATAAAAATTAAATCTCCAATGTATATGTGAAACTAAAATGCAAAAAAAAATGCATGTTGGTATATTCATTTCATTTTTTTCAGCCTTATTCCTTCCTTGTCTTCTTTCTGTGCCGATTTGTTTCTTAAATGCTAATATGTGCCCCTTTAACTCTGGGCATTGCACGGTTGCACCTTTTTCCTTGTCTACGTGTATACAGTTGAATTTAACAGTAGAGTTATAATTCCAGATCCATCAGGGAAAAAAGTAAAAGCTGTTCCATAGAAAGTACTGTTCTCCCAAAATATCTTGTCTTTGCCGCAGAGGGCTTGCATGCTTTTCTCTATCAGCATAAAGTATCCAGAAGGTCAGAGAGCAGTGGAGGTGTCATGAATAACAACTAAACCATTCATTCCTACAGAGGGATTTCACAAATTTCTTTTTGTTTCTCAATAAAATGCTATTCACAGTAAGACATCAGACCAGAAATCTTGGCTAATTCATTATGAGGAAAATATACCTGGGCCAAGCAATGTATATTTATTCAAGTGCATAACTTGAGAATAAGAGCAAGGTTTTCTGAAAATGCTTTTTTAGACAGGCAAACTAACCCAGCCTTGTAAGGTCATAAAGGTAGCACAGTTCTCTTGGGAGCACCAACAAAATAAAGCCTTGCGTACTTGTTTTCTTCAAAATAATGAAGGTCAATGGTTTGGCACAATTATTCTGATCGTTTACATCCTGTTCCCCTTTGTGCCAGTGAAGTTATGTTCCTTTCCCAAAACAGGGTGTGCCCCCATGGAAACTTCACGAGGGGCAGCTTTTGCCAGCATGGTGAAATAGATGAATCTCCCTTCTTTCTCAGTCTTTGTCATCTTGATATTCCAGCTTTGTCTTGGGTCCCTTCTTACCAGTAAAATTCTAGTGTCCTTAATTCAGCCATCAGGCATATTGCATTTGGGCCCAAGTGTTAATTTGCTGATGTCAGGTAATCAAATGCAATGATTTCTGGGCTGTAACAGCTAGAATCTGTGCTGTAACCACTCATTCCCACTTCTGCCATATTTTTGGTTTTTGCCATTTATTTCTATTGAGAATGTTGTAATTTTAAGTCTTTTTGCTAGACTAAATTTGCTAAATTTTGGATTTAGCTAACAAATGCATTAATGTACATTTTATGTTTTGAAAATGTATGTGTGGATGCCTTAAGAAAATTAGAGAAATATTGAGAAGATAAGTCTTCAGAATTTTTCTCAAAGTATCATAGAGTCTCAGTTCTATTAAAAGCCAAGTAAATACATATCAAACCATTTCCAGTGTCAAGGTGAAATTCATATTCTTCAGTTTCTACGACTGCATTACTTCCCTGATTAAAATTACATTGTGTTATATGTAGTACATATGTGCGTATGTAGTAATAGTTATTGTTTGGAAATATCCTGAGCAAGTGGAACTGTTCCAGCATTATGGTTTAAAACATTTTCAATTGAATCATATTCTGGTCCATTGGCCAGGATTGGTTAATGTGTTGTTAAGGCTTTTTTTTTTCTAGAATATCTTATAATAGACATGCTGGAATTTTCTTTTTTTTAATATTTTATTTATTTATTCACGAGAATACACAGAGAAGAGAGAGAGGCAGAGACACAGGCAGAGGTAGAAGCAGGCTCCGTGCACGGAGCCCGACGTGGGACTCGATCCGGAGTCTCCAGGATCACGCCCTGAGCTGAAGATGGTGCCAAACCCCTGAGCCACGGGGGCTGCCCAACATGCTGGAATTTTCTATTTGTGTTTAAAGTTTACTTTTACATTATTTTCATTGTTTTTCTCCATATTTGTAAATTATAATTGTAGCAATATTATGCGCTTTTTGGAATAACACACAGTTGTTGAAATAAATTCTCTGACTCCAGAAGCTACCATTTAAAAAAATTATTCTACATCTTCTCCACCTACCAAGTCCTTCTTCAGTATATTCAGTATGTTCAGTATATTCTTCGGGTATATTTGTAGTTTCAAATTGATGTAGTTTATTTCATGGTTGAAATATAAGCCTTAAGGTATAATATACCTTACATACGATTATACGTATGTATAATATACATAAAAAGGTTAAATCTCAGGTATAAATATACCAGCAAATTCGTTCATCTCTATTCATCTTAAGTTTCCTTCCGTGAAAGTAATAGCAATGATATTCATTTTAATCAACTGAGATGAAGACCAAATGAAACAATGCATGTAAGACAATCAGTATGGACTCTAGTATATACTTAGTGCTCAAAAAACTGGCAAGCATTCTCATTAATTATAATGGTATTTTGAATTCCCATTAAATAATTTTGAATAATTTTACCTGAGTTCAGGCTTAAATTAGATACATCAGCTAAAAAGAAACTGATTATTTGATTATCCAAGAGATGTCAGTATATTTCTTGTTTCCATAATCGGATTCACTACTGGGCACCACAAAATTTCTCATTATGTTCACATTTTCAAGCTTATATGGTACACAGTTTTGCTCACTCATTTTTGAGGGTCCCAGCCTCTATTTTAAAGAAGCAAGACATCTATGATGCTCTCGATGAAGGTCTTCAGTTATGTATGAGTTTCACTTCCAGTTGAAGGATTCAAATGGTTACAGAGACTTATTGGATAAAATTGGGAAAGTCTCTAAAATCATAAAAAAGGACATATCAGCCTTTAGCATGAGGGGAATAAAGCAAACACAAAACAAACAAGAAAATATTACATTTCTCTCCACCAACAATAGATATATTAGCAACTAATTAGGTATGTCAGTTAGGCCCCATACCATGGAAACATTCACTGTTAATAAGCAAGTCCAAAACTTTTCTAAGATTTGTATTTGTCATTTTATTCTTTGAAAATAATTTTGAAATCTTAAATTACTTGGTTTCTCGATGGACTCTTCTGAGCTCTTTTGAGATGTCTAATGAACTCTGGTAGACTGACCTTGGCTTATCTGTTGCCTTAATTCAAATAAAGAATAATCTAGATACAGGGCAGTCACTGCTGGTTTGATTCTACCTCTGGTTGAGTGCTCTATAAATGGAGTATAAAGAAAGTGGTTCAGGCCCCCAGAAAAGTCGAGAGAGTTGGTGGCAATAATTGGTAAAGGATAGAATAATTTTAATGGGAAAATTAGGTTAACTACCAGGAGTGGAAGAGTGTGAGGAAAGGGGGATACTTGGCATGTATGTGAGATAGCCCCCAGCTTCTTACATTTTGGATCTGTCTCAATAAGTGAGGTCAGGAGAACAAGGATAAAGAGAAAATCCAAAGAAGAAAAGCCTGGACCTGATTTTAAAGTTGTGCCAAAATTAAAAGAAGAGAAAGAATAAGGATGTCTGCAATACAAGTGAAAATGTGATTTGGGCATGTATTCTAATAATTTGTAGTTATTGCTATAAAGTTTTCAGGGCTTTTATTATAAGCAAGCATTAAAATATCACCTTTTCCAGTCTTCAGAAAACAGGTAAATAAAAAACCCAAAGAGATGGATGCCTGGGCAAAGGATATTTCCAGAACTGGAGGAAGCTGTGCCATTCAAGTATGACCACATCCCTAATATCCAAGTCTTCTGTAATGTGATGAAGAAAACTATAAAATCCATGAAGGACACAAACTACATTTTATAATCTTATGCATTATTTGTTTTACCTCTTTGTTATCTAACTTCCCACTAGAGTATGACTTCCCTGAACACAGGGACTTAGTTATTTTATTCACTGTTTATACCTAGGGCTTAGATTATTGTTAGGCACATGGTAGGACCTAAGGAAATAGTTGTTAAATGAATTAATTGGCATTTCAGATTCACTTAAATTTAGTAATCCTTGGCCCATAAAATCTCTATATTGTGTGTGTTTAATTTTCCTTAAGCACACATTAGTATATGCTCATTATATTCTACAATGCTGAATGGTTTTGATAGTTTTTGATAGTCCTGATCCCAGTCCTCTAAACCTCCATCATATTCATTCCATCAGATGATTGTATTTCAAAAGTGTTCTCATTTTTTAAACACGCCCTCAGATTTTCCCTACATCTTTATCTGTCACTCATCCACACTCTATAGTGTCTGTAGTGTCTAGATTTACATGTCATAAACATCTGTATATCATCTGATACCTTGCCCTATCAATGACCAACTTTTTTCTTGTATCCTCTATGTCCACTAGCTCTTCATCTTCTGTGCATCCTCAGTCCCAGTCTATATGGCATCAGGACCTACTCCTTCCTCACTTCTTTTAATTTACTATTCTTAATTTCCTTTTCTTTTCCCCACCCACCTTAGTTCATTTGGGCTGTGCTAACAAAATACCATAAACTGGATGGTTTATAAATGATAACTTATTTCCCATGTTTCCATAGGCTAGGAAATCAGAGATCAAGAAACAGATTGTATTTCTGGTGAAGATCCACTTCCTGGCATATAGATGGCTCTTCTACATGTCCTCACATGGTGGAAGAAACAAGGAAGCTTTCTCAGCTCATTGTACAAAGGCACTAATCCCATTCTTGAGAGTTCTACCCTTATGATCTAACCACCTAAGGACCCCACTTATTAATATCATCATTTTGGGGAATAATATTTCCACATATGAATTTGAGGGGAATACAAATATCCAAGCCACACCATCAGATGATGAAAGTAAAACTGTGAGTATTCTTGCCTTACTAATCACATATTATTTTTAAAATTTTTTATAACATAGCACCCCTTGTCTCATCTATTTCAAGAAAGCTTCCATTTTCTCATCCTATTTTTCCAGTCTTAAATGGGTTGTCCAAAATAAGACATAAGCTAGGGTTCAAGTTTGGTACTACACTTTGATAAAGGTCAACTTTGATATTCTCACTAGATGGTAGGGGTCAGCCTGGCAACTCAGCATGTTTCACAAGGTGAGAGATAATATACTGGACAAGACACACAGTTAAATTCATTCTCTTCATCTCTTCCTAATCTAATCAAAACTAGGTAAAATATGGTAGTGCCTCCAATGGTCCTGGAAGATCATTGAACACAAAGACATCCAGTGGAGGAAATGGGCCTTTATTAATATACCAATAGGTAAAATAACATAAGAGGGGCACATTCTAATCGAGTATGCATTAGGTGCCATGGAAGCACAAGGTATATAACAATACCAATTCAGCATATAGCTTGATCAATAAGTTTTCCTAAGCAATATAGTTCCGGTCATTTTGTTTTAGTTAAGAAAGTTATTCAAAATTTTAGCCTAGCCCCCCATGATTTTTTATAAAAGTCTTAGTTACTTACCTCATTATTAACCTAACACAACATTATTCTAAAAACAAACTGGACAAGCTAGATGCACTACAAAAGCCAACAGCTTGCAATGAATCTCAGTATAATTACCTCATATAATTTTTACAACAGAATACAAAATGTGCCAAGGTGGAAAATATTGCTTATCACTCTGGAAAGGCAAAGTTCCCTATTACTCAAGATAAAACTGCTTTCTCTTAAAGGGGCCCCAAGCATTTGAAGCAGATAAGCAAGAGGACAAAATGTTTACCCAATTTATATTCTACTCAGTACGCTAAAGAATAGATTCTTATGGCCATACCTAATGTACTTAAAAGTTTTGGAGAGGGAAGTAATGCATTTTTAAGCCTCATCATTATTTTTTAGATAATGTTTAATCGATAAAATGTACAGAAAGAGCCTGTATTTGTACTCAGTTTCACTGTTGACCTCCTATAAACAAACTCCTTTCATAAGACCTAAAAACTTCCAATGTTACAACTGGATTTTAATGCTTTAGTTTTAGATTTTATGAGGGCATCAAAAGATCTCTCTTTGATTTTGTTTTTCCCTAAATACTGATTCAACACCAAAGTCCACTCTAGGCCACGCAGTGAGTTTCTCTTAAAATGTCACATATCTGAAAGACAATAGGCAAGTTAATAAAATTTTCAAGTCAGGAATGTCACAATAGGCATGTGTTTCCATTCATAAAGTATGTCTTGAACACACACAAACTATCTTTTGTCATCTGTTTCTGCCCCATTTCGAAATTATTCTCTGCTATTAATTAGAAGTGACTACAATTTGATTAATCTCAAACATGTGTCACATATAAACAATGCGGAGAACTGAATTCAATATTTTTTCACTTAGAATATGCATGGGGTTCATAGAAAGAAACCAAGTATATTTTGTAAAACAATTTGAAATCTAATGTTATCACAGAAAGTGAGAATATGTTCAGTGTCACATTCTAGTTTATTTGAAGTATTAAATTTATAGAAGAACCTAATTATATATTATTTCTTAGACAGAAAATATAAAAACTAAGTGAACTTTTTTCTCTCTCCTTTTACTACCAAAATTCTCATTTATGTAATCTGTTTCTTCAGCTTGAGAATCTACCTGATTTTGGTCCCTGTTCAGTGTTTAATTGAACTCTTTTGGCAAAAGCTTCCCAATACCTGCAAACTCATAGTGGACAAATACACACTGCCCTAGCTTAGAGAAAGAAAAGTTTCAATTAGCAAGGGAAAAATGTCTTTTTTGCCTAATTTAAATTATCATTATTAATATAGGATATGTACTAAAACACTCATTTTTCAAAGTGCTAATTAAATTTCCATAAATGCACTAAGCCTTTAACCAGATTATAGAAGAAAAATTATATGATAAAGTAGTTGTGATTTAAAAAACAATGATTCCATTTAGGTTTTTCTGTTCAACTTTCTAACAAAAAATGTTTTTCTTTCTTATTACACAGCCTGCAGTAATAAGTGAAATATAATCCTAATTAATTTTTCCTACAGCTGTGTATAAATCAATAGCTGCAACATCCCAAAGGAAACACACACTGCACGGTCCTCCAGGTTCCTAATGAATGCAAATAGAATGACCTTTTTCTGACAACTATGAATATTATTTCACAATTTCACCATTGAAATCGCTGCCATCAGCAATTCATACAGCAAACATGGAGACTAAACAATAGTTGTAAATAACTATTCATTATGGAAAGAAGGGAATGGGGAAAACTGAGCCTGAGTTATGCAACTTTTAAGCCTGGAGCTTCATTTTTTTAATGTTTTGTTTTGATATGGAAATTGTCTTAAATGTAACCAATCTTCATTTTAGTTCTTTCTTCTCTATCTTAGGGGAAAAAAAGAGCTTAAAATGAGACAATGTTTTATGCCGTTTAATGGAGAAGTTCAAAATTGAAATGTTTTTGTAAATGAAATGGAATCAATCAGTAATACTGTGAAGCTCTAAGTACTACATTCAAATTATTAGGAGACTATGGTTATCTTCCTGAGAAACACCTGCTGGAAAAATATGTGCAGCAAACCCTGTTGGTGTACTTATCAAGGCAACAATATTCATGCAGTGAACATGAAGATGACTTGAGAGGCTATGAAAACATAATGACATAAAGATGACACCTATGGGAACCTGAGAAAAGGTGGAAGTAATTAAATCACATTATTGTCCATTTTGACTGAAGAACCACTTTATTCTAAAATACAATAAAACTGCATGTACTTATGCTAAATCATATTCAGTTTGCCACAAAACTTCATTATAGCCATGAAGGTGTCTCATTAAGTAGAAATTAAACTCAAATTCTATAAGAAAAGTAATTAAATATGTTAAACCTAATTCTGCTCGTCATACATCTATATGCTGAAAACTCCCATTGGAGTTTCCCTCGAGCCAAGAATATAATTAGCCAGTAGAGTTCAAACACTCATTAAAAATAGGACTCCTCAAATTGCAACAAGTTTCCAAAAGAGACTCACAACAAGTACATTCCATTTTCGTAGAATTTGAAAACTACACCTTCCAGCCTTGTTCTATAATTAATTTTTATACCTCCACCAAGAACTGCAGACTACAATCACATAATTATTTGATATTCCAAATATGCATCCGTGATATGCGTAGAATATGTTTACAGAGAGAGACTAACTTACTTTGGTAAGTAGTTGTACTGCTATTTTAGCATAGAGTCAGCTTTCTATACTTTCAAATCTGAGAACTGTCTTAAAACCCATTCAAAGAATTTCTTGAAACCGTTAAGAAAGCATTTCTGTGACTGGTGTTTGGCCATATCAGGCATAGATGGCATTTTTTACCTGTATTAAACAATCTCCACTTGATGACATCTCTTAAAGATGTCTCTACTCTCACACCTGTAATGCTTTCATGTTCAAAATGAATCCCTGCTACATCTCACTCAATATTGATCTTTAAGGCATTTCTCCCAATCCTTTTCCCAGTGTGGTCACTGAACGGCATCAGAGTTCAATAGGAAGATCAGCTGCTCATCCACTTTTTGCTAAAGCAATTTGTATTATGGATTTATTTTAGCAGTCTACAGTGGCAGTTGCTGTTTTTACTATTTAAATGCTTTGATTATCTGACCTTGCTTACTTTATCTTTCTAAGTGCTATGCATGGGCTTTAAAATGATCAATAAGTGGGGATTCCTCTACAGGATTATGTTGAAATCAATCTCAATTCAGACTTTTTGTATTTTATGTTTATTACTTGATCTGTCTTAATTGCATTCCTTATTTTGGCAAAGAAGTTTAAAACACATACTTAATTATGCAAGTAAGAGTCTTCTAAGAGTCCCACATGTGATAAAAATAACCTGCATCCTTTATACATTATTTTATTCATTTTTTTATGTGAAAAAGGAAAGAATTAATTCCTAGATATTTACTTCAAATCCCTTTTCATTATAAATAAAGACCTATCGCATCAGAAGAAAAACAATTATTATATGCAAATAATTGAAAGATCTTGAAGCACATTAATGTGCCACATTAATCGTGGCACATTAACTATGGGACTTCAAGAAGCACTATTTTTACATATATATTGCACATCAATGTGTTTATAAAACTTGTTGCAGAAGAAATTAAAGCATCATAGAAGAAAAACCAAACAGAATTCTCAATAATCACATCTTTGGAAATCAATAAAAAAAAAACGATAAACTTGTTGAATATAATTTAAAAATTTAATATTCAATGTAATAAGAAAAATTTGTCAGTTTCATACACTCACTACTAGTTTTATACAATTTTTTAATTTTGGATTAAAACAGCAGTAAATTGGAAGTTTAAAATGCTTTGCATACTTTTAAAATCAAATCTATGAACTTTAGATCCAAGATTCCATAGCAATTATCAGTAGTATTAAGTGAAAAATAAACTCCTAAAATTAACTACTGTATAAGGCATCGGTGTCATGGAGTATGATTTATTACACACAACTATTAGCACTTGCTAAGTTTTTGGTCTAATTTAATTATATCTTATATCTTCTGGGCTGATGTAGTCACATGTATCTCTTGAATTTTATATTTGGATCAACTTATTCTAACATGATTTTTCAAGATAACAAATAAAAGCAATGCAGATGTGAGCTAAAAAAGGAATTGATGTAAACTTCTTTTTTTTAATTCCATTTTTCAAATCAAATCTAATGTCTAACTATCTCTGTTACCAGCTCTTACATAAAATTACAGCAAAATATTTTCCACATATGTAAAGTAAAGTATAAAATCTGCAGTTTGCTCCAGTGACCAAAAATTCAAGCAGTCAAGAACCTGAGGTAAATAAACATATGATTATATACAGAGTATTTGTCGTATGTTCACCTGTACAAATACAACATTTTTCTGCTTAAATGATTTTTAAAAACTCTCACAGGACTAGGGAAAATCATGCATATCCAATAGGTATATATACACATTTTCATACTCTGAAATTATTGGCCAAAATGAGTTAATATTTAATACTTTTCATTTCAGACTAGAGAGTATCAGTACATTAATTTTTTTCTGCTGCTCACATTAAATAAGATAGAAAGTGTTAGTGAATAAAAAACAAAATCATCACAAGATAATCCATTTTAATCCTTATATGCATGATGTTAGGGCAGGAAAAGTAAGATGTCTAAACATGAAAAGAATGAGGAAAGAAGTTTAATTACCCAGTAGTTGCTCTAATGATTTTCCCCCAAAACTCTTATAACCAGCTCCTTTCTACCATTTTTGGTAGAATAGCACTTAAGAGAAATCATTTTCCAGAAAGTTTTGCATCTCTGTAGATCACAACCCTGGCAAGGCATGTCCATACTTTTTTCCTCAAGTGGGTAAATGTTAAGAGAGAAGAATCCAAGTTTCATGATGCAGCAACACAAAGCTGGGAAGTGAAAATTATGTTGCAGCGGAGTCTTGAAAATATGACTGTAAAAGTTAATCAATAAAATGTCTATTCCTGTCTATTCACCGGAGGCCCCAGCTGCATAGCTTCACTCAATCGATACTACAAATTATTACGATTTCCAGGTTCCCACTGGACATTCAGAACAAATCTTTCAAGTGTAACAGGCTTATACTGAGTATATGGTGTGTGTTCTTCACATTTAGTTCAAAAAGAGAGGAGAAAAATAAAATCTAAATCCTATATGTTCATTAAAACATTAAGCTTTATGGAACCAATAACTTACAAGGTATATTTTCAAGTTAAAAACAATCTTCCCTTTGATTACCAAATGTTTTACTACTTTTTTTTTTTAACTGTTTCACATTTAGTTAAGAAATTACTTAACTTAGTAATAGATCTTGGTATTGGAACCTGGCTAGCCCTGAATGACTATTCCGAAGTAAATGAATAGAGGAAATCATTATGAGATATTTACTTATCAAAATGGCACTTGGATACATTATCACTATTAGAAGGATGAATGTAGAAACCTGACATGCATTTCAAATTGTAACAGGTTTCTTAAAATATACATTCTAGTTTTTTTTTTTAAGATTTTATTTATTTATTCATGAGAGACACAGAGAGAGAGGCAGAGACACAGGCAGAGGGAGAAGCAGGCTCCATGCAAGGAGCCTGACGTGGGATTCGAACTGAGGAATTCAGGATCATGCCCTGGGCCAAAGGCAGACGCTCAACCGCAGAGCCACTCAGGCGTCCCTACATTCTAGTTTTTATGACTTAAATTAGCACATTAAAAAAAATTATGTTTCAGGTTTTTATTTTTTTCTATTTTTATGAGGTTAAAAAAAAATCATGATTTCAGAATTAAGTTTCCCCATTTGAAGAAGAGAAAAAAAAGGGTCCCAGAATGTTTTGCTCTGGTGAGATCTTCTGTTCTTTATAGCAAAATTCAACTGTAATTGAGAGCTCTAGAAACTATGCAAGTCTTTGAACTTAACTTTCTATACATTTCACCCTGCATCACTTAGTCAAAATCCAAAGACTTTCAAATAAAGGAATGACTAGGTAAGAGAACTCACTATAATGTTCCCATGCCATATGACACCTGATGTGACTTTTCTTTCTTCTTGCTGGTGAATACAATGGTGTCTGGAACTGCCCAATTCCAAATCAATTGGTAAATCTGACCAATTCATGCCACCTGTCGATTGAGTGGAGTCCCAAAATAAACTAACATGGGGTTTTTTATTTTGGCTAGGCCAAAAAGGCTTTGATTTTATTTTACATTTAAATAGTAGCATGTTTTATTTTTTCATGTCAAGACACATGTCTAGCATGTAGGCATACCCCATGACTATGTATATTGAGTCTATATATATTTTTTAAAGGTGAACTTGCTTCTCTTAAGAAATAATCATTGGTTTGATTATGATCATGTGTCAGTCTCTTTAAATTCAACATGTTCTTGTAACATGTCATAATATTTATAATTTTTTTGGATTTCTAAGATATTTGTCAAAAAAAATTCCAAATAGGCAAAAAAAAAAAAAGTAGCTGCAATCTTAAATACTCTCTTAGGTGATATTTGTACACCTTACCAACAATTTCATATTGAGAGAGAATAGTGTACTTAATTTCATGATCAAGCTATATTGGAAAATAAGGTAGATAAATACACATCAAGTATATAGAACTTAAGTTTAGTCTCTCATTGTTATTTAACTGGACGAATCACTGCTTGGTTTATTTACTTATTAAAATTCAAGATTGGAAGCAGATCTTAGCATGCCAGTTTTCTGATCAAAAATGGTATTTTCTATGAGTGCACTGAATAATATGCATTTATCTGGCATGTAACTGTAGAAAAAGATGTTGGCATTATTTTAATAACATTAAGTTCACATGGACCACTATCATTAGCTTTATATTAGTGTTCACAAACATTTTTATATATTTCTTGTTATCGAAATATATCTTAAGTATATTATTCCCCTAATACAATTCAGCTTTTTAAAAGACCATAATATTTACAACAATAGTACATTACTATAGCCATTCCCAAAGAAACTTTGCCCAATGTGCTTTTAATTCTTGGTACCAATTTCTACCTTTCAATATTTGTTAAATGTGGCTTTTTTGTTGTCTGAGTTCTGGCAGCTGACTAAAGTTACATTAATGGCAAATAGGATTTATCTGAGTGTTTAATTTTATTTAGAAGCCTGTAAAATGTCATCCTAGATTGTAAAATTATTTTTAGTATCTTCTGATATTAAACCATAGGACTAAAACACAGAAATAAATTCCTCATGAATAAATTTCAAAAATTTTACTTTTACATTTTAGCATTTTTGGTTAGCTTTATAAACCATAAATCAAAAAAAATGTTTCAACATTCATCATATGCAATATTTTGAAGTCCTATTGATAGATATATCAAGATATGCAATGAATAATGAAAGTTTAGAATTTAGCTTACAAAGATTAGTTAATATCAAATGCCTGTTTAGCTCTTGCCTCAGGATTGTGCTCATAGGTATAAGTTACATGAAAAGAAGAAAAAAAAAAGTTTAGCTATGGGTGCTTTATCTAACTGTGATTACTCAATTTAACCAGTGTTCGGTAAGTAAAGAATAATTTTTGAAAAATACAGAGAGAGAGAAAGAGAGAGAGAGAGGAGGATAGGGGAGAGGAAAAGAGGGAGAGGGGGCTTCATCTGGGCTATGCTACTTTTAAAAATTATTTTTGAAAAATGCTAAGAAAATCAAGCAAAAGGCACAGAGGATTGAAAATCTAATTATCAGAACACTCAAAAAAGAAACTAACGTTTATTTGAAAAGTGAATGATAACATTTGAAAACATAGTATTAACCATAATAATTACATAAAGATTTAGATGATGAAAGCGGAAATTAACTACTGGAAGATGTTTCACTAAAACAATGTTCATGAATGTTTCAAAACAGCACAGATCTTTGTTAGTTTTCTTCATAGTTCCTTACATGCCTCAATGGTCTGACCAAAAAATTCTAACTCTAAATGTCTCTCAATTTAATAGTGTCTTGCTTAGAGCTGCTACTTTAACAAAAAAGAAAGGCAACAAGAGCCATATGTAACCTTTGGACTCCAAAAGGAGAAAGATGAGAATGCCATTGGCAGATAGGTGCTACAGAAACACAGTGTATTCTTTCTCTTGCATCTTACCTTGCACATTTCTTGGTAGTTAACAAGAAAGTTGACCACCACATCATTATTTAGCACCGGAATAGGACAGTTACAATGCTCTGCATGTGCCATTTCGGTTAAGAAATGATGCAAATTTAAAGTTTATCTCTTTTGGAACCAACAATTTATTGAACAAGCTAGCACATTTACACAGAACCTTTTGCAAGACAGAGAGAGTTAAATATTTAGCAACGAAAGTCAAAGGATTGACTGGATTTTAGTATGTAAAGTAAAACTTTCTGAAATACTAAAAAGCAACTCACTTGTAATCATTTTTTTCTTCTTCAGAAGCAATAATCCCTTCTGTCACTGTCTTCAGCTCTGCCTGGGGTTTTCTACTGTTCTGTTCTTGGCGAACTGTTTCTGCTATTTGCTCAGTTAGCTGCTCTTGAGTAGCTTTCAAGCTGGATTCCATTAGAAGAAGTTTTTCATCTTGACTGGCAAGTTCTTGGGCTGAAAGATAAAACAAGAACATTGCCTTTTAAAAAACCAAGTTAATGTGTCTTTTTTCTTTTGTTTTTGGTTTAAATTTTATGCAATGCAACTTTGAGGAAGATTTAAACAGATCCTTCTTGTCAAAATACAAGATCATGCATTCAATTTTCAGATTCCTTTATTTAAAAGCACAAGTAAACAAAGGTATGTATGAAGGAATACAAGATGCATGTCTGTAATCGCAAGTTTATAAAACATTTGAATTCAAAAATTCAATGTCTTAATCAGACAATAATTTGCTGCCTTTAATTGTGACAATTCTAATGCTACATAAGTGTATTATAACAGAATAACATTCATGCAAAATATTCCTTTTCTTTCTTTAACATAAACCTCAGGAATATTTCTATATATTCACATAGACAAAGACTGATATGTTATAAATTATGCCAAAATGATAGCTCTTCACTGATTTATTTTCATGTATAATATTTATGAAATTTAAGCACTTTTTCAAGGTCATCCAATAGATGGCACTCTTTCATTAGACCAAAGCAGACTTAGGCAGTATGCTTCAAGCTCTCAAAAAATAAGTGATTTAAGACAAAGACATTTTTCCTTTGTTCTTTGTTGACCGTATTCCTAGAGATATAGATCTGTACACTGTATTAGAATATTCCCCCTTTGTAAAAGTATTTATCTGGGGTTTTTTTCCTACGTGCCTCAAATGCATGCCATCAAATGTAAATGTAGGATTTTGTACTTTTATTTCTTTAATCATATGTTTGGATATATGTGTATACACATTATGTTATATAGGGCATTTTTGGAGGTATTTTTAAATCTCACTGGATGTATAATCCATTGCATTAAAGATCATGATATTTTATGAAAATCAGTCATTTCAATCTTCCAGTCCAAAATGAAGAAAAAGAGAAATACTGTTAAGATCTCCAAATCAATATAAACAGAAATGGAGAAGGCCATATTTTTATAAAAAGAGCATCTTCTCTTTTAATGAGTCTCATTTTATGTCCAAAAAAGTGGTGTTTATACTAAGCTTCAATAAAGTTAGAAACCAAGGTATTACAGTCTTACATCAGAGGTATCTTTTACAGGCAACCTCATAAAGAAGATACTTTATATAAATATTCTGCATTTATCACTCATCTTTGAAGTTGAATGATGTCTCCCTTATAAATTAGATCTAAGAATATCTGATTCTCAGTTTCTCTTTATAGATTTTGAGCAATTAACTGCTTATATTTTAATAAATATGTGCATGCATGTTCACTTTGTTTTCTTGAAAGTGTTCAAAATGACCAGTTTTGCCCCAGAAGAAATTACAGCATCTACTATTTTTATAGCTTAAACCTGCTATATATTAACAGTTTAAATTTTTGCCTCAGGAAACCACAGAGCTAACGCAAACAGCTAAATATTTAACAAGGAAGAATGCATCACCCAGAGCTCATCTTTATTAAATTCCAAATACATCGAAATCTCTCTGAACAAATGAGTTAAATGTTTAATAATTTCAACACATGTTAAAGTGTGGGGGGGGGAAAATCCAATAACGGACTTACAATGAGTTTGCTTTCAAAATTAAAAAAAAATCCTTCAAGCTTAAAAAAATATGTAATGGCACTCTAGCCTTCCATGCTCTTGACCAATAAAAAATGTAATAAAATGAAAACAATTGATGACTCTGTAATGATATGTTTTTAGCCTCGTTCATATAGTTGCAAAACTAATTTGAGTGAAATATTTCATTTTGCATGCTTTTTCACCTTTCAAAATATATATTTCTTATGAAAAAAGAAAACCACACCAAAACTTTTAAAATGAGTTTCCAGGAGAATTTTCAGACATTGAAATTGAGAGGTTAATAGTCTTGAAGTTAAAAGAACTTCGAGCGATCAGGCCACATACAAATGATTATGGATATGAGAACGCTTCAGGAAGTTTCTTTTTTGAAGAATCTACTTGTACCAATAGATTGACTTCAAGAATAGTTGAGTCACCTTGTGGCACATACACAGAAAAGACCTTTTGTCAACAATGCATGATGTGAATTTTCTATGAAGTTTGCCGATTTTGAAATGACTAAGAGATTTATGCCTCCTGGTTCTCCTAAGAGTCTACTCTAATTCATTATGTGCTGGTTAAAGGGGGTAAATTATTTTAAGTTTACCTATGCCTTGGACTTGAGCCCGAGTTGATCCCAAGCCAGAGGCGCTCGCAGCTGCATGCTTTATTTACAATCCCTTTGTCAGACTTACAACTGCCCCAGGCTATAACATAGTGTACCTAATGTTCAAACTGGCAGGTAATCTTATGTCAAACATACTTCTTTGATTTAAAGTGATCAATAGATTCTTGTAAAGAGGTAATTTCTCTGATGTTTCCACCTTGCCTTTTTTACAGGTGATTCACACAAAAGCCTGCTTATATGATGTACGAACAATAAACAGAAAGCTATAATCATGTTTTTTCAGATGTTTCCGGTGCACAACGATTTTGGATCGATATACTGTGTAATACAATTATCTGCAATGATCTGGTTGTATTGAAAAAGAATTTGCAGGAGACCTCTAGGGGGTTTTATCCAGAAACACGTATCTGGCAATGTTGTGAATAGTGGAAGGAAAAATTAAGGGGTTGACAAACACTGTCTATTATGTACCCAGTAACTTCATTAATATTTTATTTCATAAAAGTATTGCATTACAAAGTTTATACAAACAAGCTCAAAAGTAATAATGAAAATAATGCTCACGGCTTCATATCATTTGTTTGTGTGGAAGAAGCACAAAAATCCTTAATGAACATATGGACGTTAGAGAGATTCAATGTTGTGTGAATATGCCACAGATTATAAGCAATATTGATTATGCTATGAAATAAACTCTTGTATTTCTATCTTATCTAAGTTATATAAATACTTGTGGATATGAAATACTTGGATGCCTCTTCAACAACTTTTTTTTTTTTTTTACTAGAATGGTAAAATTCTAGACTGAGAATCAACTAGAATTGTTCACGAGCACTGTATATTAAGCCTTTTATTTTAAGTCCTTCCCCTCCCCCCGCCCCAAACGAAGATTTGCAATGTCAGGGAAAGGGCTAAGATGTACAGTCTACATTCAACAGACATTACACATTTTCTGCAAAGATCTCTGTGTGTAGAAACAACTCAGTTTTGTTTTTATGGTTCTCTTGAAGATGCTGACTCTTTGCAGCATCTATCTCAAAGCCTGAAAAGATCCACATTTCCTATTGTGAGTTTCTAATCACATACCTGTAATGTGAAATTCTCTTTTATCAGCCTAGAACAGATTACATTCTGGCAAAGCTCACAATTTGGGGTACACTGGTCTCTCTCACAAAGCCCTGCGCTATGCAGATTCTGCAGGTCCCCATCTGGCTGCTGCAGACCTGATCTAATGACAAAGATTGCTCTTTCGGATGCTTTCCTCCCTGTGTATGTCCTGGATGCTCGCTTTCAGTCTCCTGACCACACTGTCGAGGCTCATCACCCTACCCACTTTGACTTTGATGGCTTCCTGTGCCTGCAGGAGACCAGCTTCTGACTTTCTTAGAAAGTCCTATCTTTTGCGTATTGCCTGTGAAGACAAAAAGCATTCCAATAGTGCCTCTTATGATGTACTTTTTATATTGCATCCTGCTATTTTGAGCTATAGGATACTGGAGATTATACAGCCCCTCATTAGCAACTGGGTCAAGTATCCGCATTTCTTTTAGGATCAAAACCTTAAAGGGACTCTCTTAAAAAAAAAAAAAGTCAGTTGGAAGGAAGAGTCACTATTAGCTTAAATGCAGTGTTAATCAATACGTAAAGGTTCAAAAGCTAAAGAAAATATTTCCCATAATTCTTAGGGAATTAAAAAGGAGACTAGTTGGATCAAAATGAATTCTTTCTCTTTAAAATCTGAAGCAAAATTTAATGAATACAAAAAGTGTATTTGATCTCTTTGAGTTAACACCTATGTAGCTCTTTCATTTAGCTCTAAAGCAAACTAATGTGACACAGGGAAATCCCTTCACCATAAAGATAATTATGATACCCTCCTAATGACTTCTCCAAACCACTTAAACTAATTAGCTTTATAAGAATACAATGTTTGTCACTTTCTTTTTCAATTTTATTATCTTTTTAACATACCATGTCTCAGCTTTAAATCTGGGTGGGAAAAGACATTAAATGTAATCAAAGAACAAAATGATAAACGAATATGCTTCTTAAAGTAAAATGCACTAAACTTTACTGGTGCTGATTTTGTATCCATCAATATGGTATTCCTGGCTGGGTTTTTTTATTGGCTCTCTGCCACACCTTGACTCTCTATCATGCTCCATCATGCTTCTTTTAATCTGAATATTTAGTGTTCTTTCATGTCTTAATTACAGCAAATTGCGGCACAGTTGGCACCATTTCTTGAAATTAATCCCAGAGTACTTTGTTTCTGTCAAGCAGTCAAAGCCTTGGAGAATAATAGTAAATGTTATTGCAGATCTAAATTTAAATGACTGTCTATGTATTTAACTTAAGCCTTTAATTATTCGTGCCGAACTGTTTTTGGTTCAAATGTTAAACATTATTCATTGAGAATGTTGAATTACTTTAGACAGCTTAAAACCTGCAGATATGTTTGGCTATAATTTGAACACAACAATTATTTATATTAACATATTTTCTCAGGTGTACAAAACTTAATAAATGGCATGTGATATCTTCTTATAGATATAGATTTCAACATTCCATCATTTCTGTCATTATTAATAAAAGGTATGGATTTAGGCCCATTCAATTCTAAATGGCTTTTCCCCCAGTGAATTGTTCAGTTGTAAACCGGACTCAAAAAACAACAACAAAAAAAAAACTGGGTATTATTATTGCTGATGTCTTTAATTCTAGATAATGAAGCACTTCAAAAGTTCTTACGAACCGAAGAGTTACATAGTTTTGTTTGTTTGCTTTCCAGTGGAAAACTTAAAGGTTCTAGAACTCTCAATGGCCTCAATTCTAAACAGGTTCTACAAATATCTGGATTCAAAAGAAAAACACCATTTTATAAAACAACATGAGTTTAAAAAGTCTAAGGTAGTAGAATTCACCACTCATGTTTTATGAATGTATGTTGGAACAATTAAAAATTGAAAAATTCTGGGACATAAAGAATACATACTTGTTGATTCAATTTCAAGTACTTGGCTTTCATGTGAATATTTTAAAAAAGAAAACAATGAATAATAAAAATTACATATTTTATAACAGGAATATACTTTTTTTTTTTTTTTTTTTTTTTTTTTTTTTTATTTTTTTTTTTTTATTTATTTATGATAGTCACAGAGAGAGAGAGAGAGAGGCAGAGACATAGGCAGAGGGAGAAGCAGGCTCCATGCACCGGGAGCCTGATGTGGGATTCGATCCCGGGTCTCCAGGATCGCGCCCTGGGCCAAAGGCAGGCGCCAAACCACTGCGCCACCCAGGGATCCCACAGGAATATACTTTTCAGTGAACCACATAGTAGGAGCCCATGTATCACAGTGGTTCACTCTGTGAGCACCCAGCAGGCTATGAGTTCCATGTAGATATTTATCCACCTATGTGTTGCCAGTATTTAGCACC
The DNA here is from genome assembly GCF_018345385.1 of Vulpes lagopus. NCBI lineage: Eukaryota > Metazoa > Chordata > Mammalia > Carnivora > Canidae > Vulpes > Vulpes lagopus. The sequence continues at coordinate 55,201,217 of NC_054832.1, forward strand.
GAGTCTTATATACCTCTCTATATAATAAGCACCTACTGAATTGAATTGGATAGATGGTGTTAATTTCACCTGCCAAACACATGTCATTTTCCTCACTGGGAAAAACGTGTCTTTTGCTTTGCCTCTGAAATACAATGTGAATATGGAAGGATTTACACTTACAGTTTTGGCAGATTTATCTTCTAGCCATCTACAGGCATAAGTTAACAAATACTAGTTTTATTCAGTTTTAATCTCTATCTAAATGAAACTTGATGGCATTTCTATCACCAACACTTAAGGGATACACTGGATTTAGAGACAAACAATGAGAAAAAGATGGATTCCCAGAATTTAAGGTAAAATAGATATTTCTCAATAATTCACAAAAACATGTACGAAGTGGTATGTTTCCAGTTCCCTCTCCTTATCAATAGCAATGAGATCGCTGAACAGATATCTATTTGCCTGTTTCTCACAATCTCAAGGGTGTAGCTGATCTTTCTAACTACAAAGTTTCCTGGCGGCTGCAAAGTCGCTTTCAAGCTGTGTTATCTGCTGTTCTAGCTGAGCAAGTTCCACTTTGTGTTTCTGTTGGGTAGCTATTACATCCAAATGCAATGACTGCAAGCTCTTTTCTAGCATTTCAATTGCAAGAACAGCTTTCTCCCCCACATATCAGTCAAATGTATTAGCTGTTGAGGCTTTTTCTTCCTCTGTGATCTACTCATATTCTTAAACTTCCATCGATGTTTGCATTGCATTTAAGATCATGGTTAAAGTGAGAAATTAATGTTCATGGTACCAGATATATTCTGTTCATTATATTCTCTAGGTATAATTATAGACCAGCTTAGAAAAAAATAAACAAGCATGTCTCTCTGGTAGTACAGCTAGTGTAACTGTAGAAACTGAGGAATAGCAAAGTGAAACCAATTATCTCAGCCCTGGGGTACTTTCACAAACACTGGTTACACATCTTAGGGAATCAAAAAGCTATAATGTTTTTCCAACAAGTCTAAAAGCAGGAATTCTACATACCTGTTTTATGTAATCATAGTATACTCATTCTGATATGCTTTGTCAATTTATATCTTATTTTTACAATTAATTACCAGGTACTTAATTACTTTAAAATTTTTATTGCATTTTACAAAAGAATTTCATATGAAAAAAAATTTAAAAAAATAGAATTTCATATGAATTTTCTCATTTCACCACTATTGTAAATGTAAAGTATTGTCATTCCGTTTTATAAATAAACTCCATATTCTTTGTGCTTTTTACTATACCATGCTATTATTTTTGAGTGATTTGAGTTTTATGATCCACACTGATGAATTAATGAACTGACCCTTTTAAGCAGATTGATTGATTTATTTTAGAGAAAGAGATCATGAGCAAAGAGAGGGAGAAAGAGAGAATCTCAAGCAGACGCCTTGCTGAGCATGGAGCCGACACAGGGCTCAATCGCATTACAGTGCTATCATGACCTGAGCCAAAATCAAGAGTTGGATGCTTAACCGACTGAGCCACACAGGTGCCCCGTTAACAAACTGGCCTTTAAATTAAAAATATGTTTATATTATAATTATCATAGTATACACTATGGTAATGATAATACTAACCTCAACGTAAATTGCAAATCAGTATATACCCCACACCTATTGAAGTCATCTCTAAAGTTTTGGCATTGCAATTTAAACTCTTTACATTCCACTTATTTTGAGTAACAAATAATCCTTGCTTTGCAATGGAAAATAAGTCTCTCATTTTTTTAATGCAGCTGGATTTTCCCATTTGCATCAAGAGAAGGCAGTTGTGCATAGTGGAGGATTTCCTCAGAAGCACAAATGCAATCATGATTAAAAACCAGATAACACTATTAGCTATTAGTGTTTAGTTTGCCCATATTGTGATTGTGTTGTTGGTCAGTCAGTAAGTAGGGATGGAAATATGCATAATAGCAGAGATTAATTCAAGGAGACCTGAAGAATTAGGAATACTAAACAATAAGCAGTCAGCCATGTGTGTCATAAAGTAGAATCAGAAAAACTGAACTATAGGCAGTTAGCAAAAAGATTGTAAGATGAAATCTTAGAATATTAGACTGTAGGCAGAAAACACCAAAAATTATAAATTAAAATCAAGAGCTACTAGATGGTAGGCAGTGAATACCAAGGGTCATAAGTAAAAAGTGGTGCTTCCTCTATATCTCATGTTACAAAGGATTCTAGTTGAAACTTACTGCTGCTTCATATGTAATAAAATCAGAAAATTATAAATTTAACCAGTCCTATTATCAGGAGTTTAGCTGATCATTATTGATTGTTGAGAGTCAAAAGAACCCCCGTCAATAACTGTTAGTCTACACAATGTAGACTAATTAAGCCATTACTTGATTGGGGCCAGAGACTATATTATTTATTTTTATTCAGTGGCCCTTGCTCTGCTTTAGCATATAATAGTTGCGCACAAATGCATGTTGGATTGAACTGATGTCTTCAGCAGCAATAATAATAGTGATAACAACATGTTAAACACACACCAAATTCCTGTATTTGGAGAAATATCCATAAAGAGACTGTATTACAAAACCTGGTTCACAAATTTGGAATTCGTATAGTACAAATCAAATAATAAATTATTCATAGTTTCCAAAATCTGGAAAATAAGAAGGTTAATAATTATAGTTACAGCTATAATCTATAATATCTCTTAAATATAATGAATGTAATGAATTTTATGGGAATAAATGACAACTTAATTCTGAAAAACAAACATGATGATGGATCATATTTATCTCCAAGAACCTATAAGTCTTTTAAAAACAAAACGAAAAAATTCATAGCCAGGCTTTTTTAGGAGTTTAAAAGTGTTATTCTATGTTTCAAGTGTTTTCAAATAAAATTCAAGGTGTGTGACTGTAATCTTAAGCAGTACTAAGTCTCATTGGAATTTCTCTGTGTGTGTGTGTGTGTGTTTTTTTTTTTATTGCTACATAAAATCGTCACTGTAGTATATACGCCAAAAGCTAACATCTTACCATATTGAACTAGAACCCAGAACAGGGCTTCCAAGCCAACCTGTTTGCATCAAAGCTGCACCATTTATTAGCTACGTAAACTTAAACTACTAAACCTCCCCAAGTCTCAGTTTGCTCATTCTAAAATGAGCATATAATATCTATCTCATAGAGATGCTGTTAAGATAAAAAGAAATAATACATTTGGTATATTTCTGACAGAGTGAACACTTAAGAAAAAATCTATTAATGTTTTTATACTGGGTGCTTATTTTTTATCTTAAAAGTATATTTAAATTTAGGGAATTATTAAAATTATTATAGTGCCACCATGTATAAAAATTACTATATTTTAAAACCATATTATTTCTCTGAATTTTGTTTAAATGTCTCCCTAAATAAATTTTTCTGATTTATTTATTCATGAGAGACAGAGAGAGAGAGAGAGAGACAGAGACATAGGCTGAGGGAGAAGCAGGCTCCCCACAGGTAGCCCGTTGCGGGACTCGATCCCAAAACTCGCATCATGTCCTGAGCCAAAGGCAGATGCTCAACCTCTGAACCACCCAGGCATCTCCTAAATATATTTTGTAGAATGATGAAACAAGTCTGGTAAGGGAAGTCTGTGGAATTTTTATAGAACAAACTGTCAGATTATCAAGAAATAATCACAATTTAATAAAAAATTACCTTTGACAGAGTGGAAATGCCATCACTATTTTGTGCTTATTTTCAAATGGAAAGCATTGGGGCTTACTCTGGTTACTTGGAGGTTTAACTCTGGGAAGTAGATGTTAACCCCACACTGATCTCCTTTAGAGTTCAGATATTAAGGAAGTGATAAAGCCCAATAAAACCATCAGGTCAGAATTTGGTTTTTAAGTCAGACGTGGTAATATAGAGGACAGTATAGTATCTAGAAGGAAGAGAGATTGATTCTCTGTAAATATGTGAGTCAGTTGTGATGGAGTCCTGAGAGGATAAGAATCTAGGCCAATGAATATGATGTCGAGATACAAAAAGGGCAAAATTTCCACAAAAGAAATAAATGTCAACACCTAGGTACTCCTTAATTGTGACTAGTAAATTACACTTGAGTTATCTGTGTGACCTACTTTCTCTATGAAGGGCTCTAGGAGAACACTATCAGTAAACAAGCAAAATAAACATTCTGTTGTTTTATAGGTTGATTCACGGACTATATTAATTGGTTTCTATTAAAGTTGAGTTTGCCCATCTGGCATATGGAACTATGTGACATATTCAGAGTATAGCATTTTGATCATAATACTCTCCCATTTTAAGCACTGCTGCAGCTTCACATCGCTCATGGATAAAGTTTGGTCCTTGAAATGGGTCACATGGCTCTCAGGCTCCGTCAGTCTCCAAAGTTTCATTTTCCCTATTAAACACTGAGTCCCAGTTGTGCTGGTTTTCTTTTAGTTCTTAGAACGCCCTAAACTTCTTCCTTCCCTTGTCAGGCTCAGGTACATGCTGTCCCTTGACCTTGAATGCTCTTCCTCCACTCGTCCTTGCTCCTGCCACCTACAGCCCTGTTATCTCCTTCCTTTTTCAATACCACCTTAAATCACATGTTCTTAGAAAGCCCTCCCTGCTGGATCCAGTAGAAGAGGTAGGCTCCTTTGACATATATCCTCATGAGTCCCGTACCTTTTCATAGGATTTGAAATAATTGTAAATACACATACATTTGTCTCCTTACTTGCTCAACGTGAATTTTTCTCACCAAGTTGTATATTCTCTGTGTACATGGGCAATTTATCATGTTCAATACTGTATTCCACCTACTTACCTTAGTGCCTGGCGAAGCCTCATAATCATATATCTGGTATATGGAGGTAGGTAAGTGAATGAATGAATAAATACATAATGAACTCCCACAGAAAGAACGAACATTAGGATAGCATTAGGCTGATAAACCTGTAAGTGATTCAGCCATGAAGTACAGACAAAAAGTGAAAATTATTCTTTTCTTTTCTTTTTGGAGAATTTCCTTTAATCATTCTTTAAGGGTAGGTAGGCTGGGACAAATTCTTAGTTTTCCCTGCATCTGAGAATGAATTCATCTCCAATCTACTATTGAGCTGGTCCGGTGGGAATTTTTTTCATCTTTTTATATTTACTTTTTTTCAAGTTCCCTAGTTTCTCTCTCCCTGTTTTTTAAATACATTACATTCTTTGGCTGAGATTTTCTATTTTTTCACTTATTATACAGGAGTTCATAATTGCTTATTGTCACAAATTTATGATTGCTGCTTTTGAAACTTTGCCAAATAATTCGAAAACCTGATTTTGGTATCACTGTTGGCATCTACTGATTGTCTTTTCTCATTCAAGCTGTGATTATTTTGGTTCATGGAATGATTTTTGATTTTTGATCGCATTCTAGATATCTAGGATATGTTGTAAGATCCTGGGCTCATTTCATCTTCTTTTTCAGCCACAATTCACGGTGTTTAGCTGTAGCACACAGGTTTGGTGTAATGAAATCACATCTGCATGTGCATGTTCCTACTGGGCCCCACTGACTCCACTCCTGAAAACACAGAGCATGCATTGCATTAGCTTCTTCCTGTTGAGTGGGTATAGAAACTCAGCTCTCTTGTGGTCCCTAGTACTTCCCTATCAGGAAAAGCAGAGTGCCCACTAGCACTACCTCATACCACCTCATATTGCCTGACTACTGACAGGGTGGAGGACAGTGGGGTGGAGGTTCATGCCTCCACTGGGCCCCACTGACAGTGGGAAAGATGAAGACGTAGAGTGCTGTTTGGCACCAACTTGCACTGCCTGATTCTACCCTATTGCTCCTTGTGGGTGAAAGTTTAGCACTTTGCTTGGCCCAACTAAGGACAATCTAATGGGGTAATCAGAGCACTATCTGTTGCTGCCAACGGGTGGAAATTTGACTCTGTATTCAATCCCCCTGACACCAGGGGGGCAGAGGGAACAGTTTTTCCACTAGTATTTAAAAATATTGTCAAAAATTTTCCTAATCTACTGGCTACCCATTTCCTTCTCCTTTGGCTAGATGAAGTAGGCTTTCCTTAGGTCTTTTTTGTCCCTATCTTTTGGTGGTTCTAGGTTTCGAGTCCTGGTTCCTCATACTGCCACATAACAAGGCAAAACAAACATACAAACAAACAAACCAAGGTATTCATGAACTTTTTGTCCTCAAATTCCATGGTTCATGGTCAGTTCATCTTTTTCTTTCCATAATTCAATCTTCCTGTGTTTACTTGCATTATGCTCAAGTTTTTAAGTGATGAGGAGTAAGACTAGAGAAGAGGCTATTTTATTTCTGTCCAAACTGGAAGTCTCTTAAAGTTATTATTTTAATATATTCCTTTGTTATTATTATGTTTCCATTAAGAAATTTGGTGAAGTTTTAAGATTAAGAACCATGCAAAGTAGTTTTATTGTAACTTAGCTACAGATTTCTGATCATTTTTTTTAAAGATTTATTTATTTATTCATTCAGAGAGAGCTAGAGAGAGGCAGAGACACAGGCAGAGGGAGAAGCAGGCCCCACACAGGAAGCCCGATGCGGAACTCGATCCAGGGTCTCCAGGATCACACCCCAGGCTGCAGGCGGCACCAAACCGCTGCACCACCGGGGCTGCCCTAAATTTCTGATCATTGATAAAGCCTAGAGAAAAAAAAAGTGATTTCTAAAAAGAAAATAAGTTTAAAAAACTTTCCTCATTTCTAACTTGATTGATTTCATATTCAGTGTAAGGTACTTTAGGTAACCGTATATTTTTTACTCAACACATATTCAGTCTTACTTTATGCATGTTATGAAGCACTGTGTTGTTCCAAAGCCTAAGAAGAGAAAGAATTAATAAAACAAAACATTAAAAGATAAAAATAAAGTAATGTAATTAAACAATGAATTAATACATCTGCATCTAATGAGAGGATCATTTGATTCTTGGTTTTTCTCTTGCTGATATGATGAATCACATTGATTGTTTTACGAGTGTTGAACCAGCCTTGTGTCCCGGAGATAAATCCTACTTGGTCATGGTGAATAATTTTCTTAATGTGTTGTTGGATCCTATTGGCTAGTATCTTGTTGAGAATTTTTGCATCCATGTTCATCAGGGATATTGGTCTGTAATTCTCCTTTTTGGTCCAGTCTTTGTCTGGTTTTGGAATTAAGGTGATGCTGGCCTCATAGAACGAATTTGGAATACTCCATCTCTTTCTATCTTTCCAAACAGCTTTAGTAGAATAGGTATGGTTTCTTCTTTAAATGTTTGATAGAATTCCCCTGGGAAGCCATCTGGTCCTGGACTTTTGTGTCTTGGGAGGTTTTTGATGACTGCTTCAATTTCCTCCCTGGTTATTGGTCTGTTCAGGTTTTCTATTTCTTCCTGTTCCAGTTTTGGTAGTGTGTGGCTTTCCAGGAATGTGTCCATTTCTTCTAGATTTCCTAATTTATTGGCGTAGAGCTGTTCATAATATGTTTTTAAAATCGTTTGTATTTCCTTGGTGTTGGTAGTGATCTGTCCTTTCTCATTCATGATTTTATTAATTTGAGTCTTCTCTCTCTTCTTTTTAATAAGGCTGGCTAATGGTTTATCTATCTTATTCATTCTTTCAAAGAACCAACTCCTGGTTCTGTTGATCTGTTCCACAGTTCTTCTGGTCTCGATTTCGTTGAGTTCTGCTTGAATCTTAATTAACTCTCTTCTTCTGCTGGGTGTAGTATCTATTTGCTGTTTTTTCTCTAGCTCCTTTATGTGTAAGGTTAGCTTTTGTACTTGAGTTCTTTCTAGTTTTTGAATGGATGCTTGTATTGTGATGTATTTCCCCCTTAGGACTGCTTTTGCTGCATCCCAAAGATTTTGAACGGTTGTATCTTCAGTCTCATTAGTTTCCAAGAATCTTTTTAATTCTTCCTTAATTTCCTGGTTGACCCTTTCATCTTTTAGCAGGATGGTCCTTAACCTCCACGTGTTTGTGGTCCTTCCAAACTTCTTGTTGTGATATAGTTCTAATTTCAAGGCATAATGGTCTGAGAATATGAAGGGGACGATCTCAATCTTTTGGTATCAGTTCAGACCCGATTTGTGACCAAGTATGTGGTCTATTCTGGAGAAAGTTCCATGTGCACTTGAGAAGAATGTGTATTCAGTTGAGTTTGGATGTAAAGTTCTGTAGATACCTGTGAAATCCATCTGGTCCAGTGTATCATTTAAAGCTCTCGTTTATTTGGAGATGTTGTGCTTAGAAGACCTATAGAGGGTAGAAAGAGCTAGATTGAAGTCACCAAGTATAAGTGTATTATTATCTAAGTATTTCTTCACTTTGGTTATTAATTGGTTTATATATTTGGCGGCTCCCGCATTCTGGGCATATATATTGAGGATTGTTAAGTCCTCTTGTTGGATAGATCCTTTAAGTATAATATAGTGTCCCTCTTCATCTCTTACTACAGTTTTCGGGGTAAATTTTAGCTTATCTGATATAAGGATGGCTACCCCTGCTTTCTTTTGAGGACCATTTGAATGGTAAATGGTTCTCCAACCTTTTATTTTCAGGCTGTAGGTGTCCTTCTGTCTAAAGTGAGTCTCTTGTAGACAGCAAATAGATGGGTCCTGCTTTTTTATCCAGTCTGAAACCCTGCACCTTTTGATGGGGTCATTAAGCCCATTCACGTTCAGAGTTACTATTGACAGATATGAGTTTAGTGTCATCCTGATATCTATTTCAATCCTTGTTTTTGTGGATTATTCCACTGAACCTCTTCTTAAAGGGGAATTTTAAGAGTCCCCCTTAAAATTTCTTGCAGAGCTGGTTTGGAGGTCACATATTCTTTCAGTTCCTGCCTGTCTTGGAAGCTCTTTATCTCTCCTTCCATTTTGAATGAGAGCCTTGCTGGATAAAGTGTTCTTGGTTGCATGTTCTTCTCATTTAGGACCCTGAATATATCCTGCCAGCCCTTTCTGGCCTGCCAGGTCTCTGTGGAGAGGTCTGCTGCTACCCTAATACCCCTCCGCATAAAAGTCAGGGATTTCTTGTCTCTTGCTGCTTTAAGGATCTTCTCTTTATCTTTGGAATTTGCAAGCTTAACTATTAAATGTCGAGGTGTTGAACGGTTTTTATTGATTTTAGGGGGGATCTCTCTATTTCCTGGATCTGAATGCCTGTTTCCCTTCCCAGATTAGGAAAGTTTTCAGCTAGGATTTGTTCAAATACGTATTCTGGCCCTCTGGCCCTTTCGGTACCCTCGGGAACCCCAATTAAACGTAGGTTTTTCTTCCTCAGGTTGTCGTTTATTTCCCTTAATCTATCTTCATGGTCTTTTGTTTGTCTCTTTTTTCCTCAGTTTCCCTCTTTGCCATCAACTTGTCTTCTATGTCACTCACTCGTTCTTCCGCCTCCTTAACCCTCGTCATTAGGACTTCTAGTTTGGATTGCATCTCATTCAACTGATTTTTAATTTCTGCCTGATTAGATCTAAATTCTGCAGTCATGAAGTCTCTTGAGTCCTTTATGCTTTTTTCTAGAGCCACCAGTAGCTGTATAATAGTGCTTCTGAATTGGCTTTCTGACATTGAATTGTAATCCAGATTTTGTAACTCTGTGGGAGAGAGGACTGTTTCTGATTCTTTCTTTTGAGGTGAGGTTTTCCTTCTAGTCATTTTGCTCAGTACAGAGTGGCCAAAAACAAGTTGTATTGGGAAAAGGAGAAAAAGAGAGGAGAGAAAGAAGGAAAGAAAAGAGAAAAAGAAAAAAGGAAGAAAAAATGAAAAAAAGAGAAGAAAAAGAGAAAGAAAAAGAAAGAAAGGGAAAAAAGGGGTGGGGGAAACAATTAGAAATCAAAAAAAAAAAAAAAAAAACCACGGGGAGTATCTTCTGATTCTGTGTACTTTAAGTCCCTTGACCTCCCCTGGAACTGGTCCGTCTCGCTGGTCTTCTGGGGGAGGGTCCTGCTGTGCTGATTCTCAGGTGTTAGCACTTGGGGGAGCTGCTCTGCCCCTGCCTGGTGCAGGGCTCAGTGGGGGTTGTTCACCCCGTGAGGCCCCGGGAGGAAGCCACAGTGGCGGGGGCAGCTCTGGGACCCTGGAGTCAGTCCCCGCAGTAGCTCCGGGGCTCTCCTTCTGCAGGGCCTGGGGGCTCCGGGGCGGGGCCGCTGATCTGCTCAGCTGGGACAGGAGCGTCCTTGCTGTCCTGGGCCCTCCCGGCCTCTGCCTGTCCCTGTCCCGGGGGAGGCCGGATCCTGGGCTGTGTCTCCGGCCCTGTGCTCCGGGGCCTGCGCTGTTGGATTCGCGCTCCCGCCCGGCAGCCCCCTCCACGGAGCCACCGCCCGAGCCCCTCCGAGCTGTTCCCGGAGCCGCGCCTCCCCCTCCGCGCGGAGCTTCTTCCTCCGCCGGAGCCGCCGCCGCCGCCGAGCTGCTTCCGGAGCCCCGCAGCCCCCTCCGCGGAGCCGCCGCCCGAGCCCCTCCGAGCTGCTCCGGGTCCCGCCGTGCGCGCTGCAGCCCTTAGGGAGCTCGGGGCACTCTACTGGGGCGCAGGTGCCTGTTAGTGTCCCCGGAGCCCGAGGGCATCCCCGCCCTCCTGGGTCCTGCTCTAACTCCCTGCGAGCCCCTTTCCGCGGGGAAGGTCGGTGCAGCTCCTGCTCCTCCGGGACGGGGCTCTCCTGTCCTGGGGACACTCGCTCCGGCCTCAGCCCAGCTCCTCGCGGGGCCCCTCCCCCTTGGAGGCCTTTTGTGTCTTTATTTCTTTTTCCCCCGTCTTCCTGCCTGATAGAAGCGCGAACTCTTCTCACTGGAGCGTTCCAGCTGGTCTCTCTTTAAATCTCAGGCCGAATTCGTAGATTCTCAGGATAATTTGAAGGTTATCTAGGTAATTTGGTGGGGACAGGTGATTTGGGGACCCTACTCTTCCGCCATCCTAACCCCTTCCTCCTGAATTAATACATCAAAAGAACACTATTATGCTGGGGCACCTGTGTGGCTCAATTACTTAAGTGTCCAACTCTTGATTTTGGTTCAGGTCATGATCTCAGGATTGCAAGATCTAGCCCTGCATCAGGCTCCAGGCTGAGTGTGGAACCTGCTTATGATTCTTTCTACCCTATCTCAAAAAAAAAAAAAAAAAAAATTATGCCAGCTCAGTGGTTTAGCTCTGCCTTCAGCCCAGGGTGTGACCTGAGGGCCTGGGATCGAGTCCCACGTTGGGCTCCCTGCGTGGAGCCTGCTTCTCTCTTTGCCTGTGTCTCTGCTTCTCTCTGCGTCTATCGTGAATAAATAAATAAAATCTTAAAAAAAATAAAAAAATATGCTAAAATCTTATGTTGTCTTCCAAAAATAAAATAAAATAAAAATAAAATAAAAATAAAAAATAGAATTTCGTGCTAATAGATAGGAAAAATAGGTTGCTAAGTAGTTGAGACAAACTTTCAAACTGCTCAACTTTTGGTGACATATATTAGGAAACAATTTAATTTTCCAGTCATATTTTTCAAGCTGCTTCTGTTATAATAATTAACATTCTTTGTCAGAAAAGCATTGTGGAAAGCAGAGTTGCCATTTTCTCGACCATCATGCTGAGTGGGGGGATATATAACCCTATGTCATGTCTTTATCTTTTGAAAATTGCAAATTCTGTACCCTCTGACAAGAGAGAGGTAACTTCTTACCTCCTATCAAGAAGCAAAAGGCATTCCCTTTTTCATATTCCTAGAAAAGGATTTCACTCCTTATCTTTCTACTTATCTACATATATAGTTCTTTAAAAAGATGGTTCATTTAACAATATGAGTGGATTCAGTGATAAGCAGGCAGGGAGCAGGACTTTCACTGTAGACATGAAAGATACTCTGAGACTTTTAGATCCAAAAGGAGTACACCAAGCAGCATCTGATGTCACTTCCAGTGTAGTATGATTTTTACAGCACCATCTTTCTGTATGGGTTTGTAACTGCTGAGCCAATAGGTAAAGGTAACCAGCTGAGAGCTCCAAAGAAATAGGGCTAATTTTATGCCCTTAAATTTTATCTTCAAGGAAAAGCTATGTACTAATTGTATATGTCTACATATAGATATGTATGCATATATCTTTACATATATTTGCTTACATATAAAGCTACATATATCCATATTTTCTGTACATCTTTATATCCATTTATCTTTCTAGAAGGATATAGATAGATCCCTAATATAAAATGCATATAATGGCATTATATAGATTTTATTTAATCATATAGAAGGTGTCAGCATCTGTGAGTTATATCCATAAGCAGCTTTTTCTTTTATTCTTTAAAGAATGTGTGTTCTTGCCAAGCTTAAATTAGCAAACTATTAGCTGTTGATGTTTTACAAAATGGAAATAAACTGGAAATTTTATTTAGCAAATTAACTCTTTATTAGCAGAAGGATTCTATATTGCATAATAATGAAACTAAGTTTGTGCTAGGAATCAGCAATGTGAGTATTAATTCTTTCATTACCACTCATGACTGTAGGCAAGTTAGAAAATCTCCCAGAGTGTCACATTTCTCATTTGGAAATGGTTTTTGTGGGTATGTGATGGAATATATTATCTCCACAATCCTTTCTAGCTCTCAAGTTTTTCAAAATATAAACTTTAAAATTTGCATACTAATTCTTTAGAGACACTAGAAATGAAATAGTGCTCAAATCAGTCAAAACAAGCAAATTATATGTTTAGAAGAGGAAGAAAGGGTGTTTAACACTATCTCACCTAGTATATTTTTATTTTCCTGGAATCACTACGATTTACAATAATTCTGCCTTGGTCCTAGCCTTCTATGACGGCCACAGCTGTGCCTTCTCTGAGCCCTCTCCACTGTGGTGGGTGGCCTGCTGTTTTGCTTTAGGAGGCCTCAGAGAGGCTCTCGCTAATACTTAAGACCTATCTCTCAAACTTGAGCCTTATCTCTCTAATGAATGCCTGTTCACCCTCAGAGCCAAATGCCCAGGGAGAACCAAACCTCTTGATCCTTGCTTTATGAACATCTACTTATTGGATCTCAGGGTCAGGAGCTCTGTGATGTAGTCACTCTGGTATTGTACTCCCTCCAGGAAATCTAGGGTTCAAACAGCCCCTGCAGACACTAACTGCTATGGTGATAGATGGCCTCAAGCTGGTTTGATGGTTCCAGACTTCAGGTATGTGAATTCCTCTAAGTCTGGACTTGCTACTTCACGGCTCTAAAGCCACAGTGCCCTTCTTTTTCTCTAGGCAACCTGTCTTTAATGAGGTGCTTTGCCAACACCTTGGCTTCCATGTGATCTAGGCTTCTTTTTGCTAGTCCAGGCAAGGCCCAGAGAGAACCCCCGTATTTTTAGTGCCCTTTCACAGCACCTATTCTGGTCTCATACTTTCTTTCAATAAGAACAGAAAATGCATATAAAAACCATACATTATACTCTTTTTATTACACTGTGATATATTGGCATGATGTGGTGGTATTTTTTCTCCCAAACAGGACAGGCATTTACCTCCATTCATAAGATGATCAAATGCCATCCATTGACCTCAGAAAGGAATCTGATAGTATAGTTTAACCTGAAGGTTTAATGCAAAACTAACCCTTTATATCTGCTTGGTTAAATAAATTATATACAAAAATAAATACTTAGTGTAGAACCAAAGGACCTAACAATTATTTCTGGTCTAGGAAAATATCTATTCTCTCTCACAAGCACAAAACAAAGCTTAGGTGAACTGTAATATAGAAATCATATTGGACGGTCCCAAGATTCTCAAAAGAATCAGAGAATCAGCCATTCACCATGAAGTCATTTACTGAAGACTAACAGTTATTCAAGACGCCTGAGTCACCTGGGTATTTTAGGGTATTTTAAATAGTCTATGACTAGCAGTGAATAAACATCAGATATCAATAACTAGTTTTTAAATGCTAGAATGTTGTGGATGTTGGTACTAGAGCCGTCATGTTCATGGAGACAGCAGGAAAGGTGCATCTATGGAATAAAACCCAGTCTTGATTAATATCCTTCTGAATAAAGTTTGATAAATTCTATTTAATGTTTTTCTAAATTGGTATCCATGGATGAGATTGGTCTGGATTTCACTTTATATTTATTTGTTTGTTTGGCTAGCAGGGAGCTATGTAGCAGATAGAGTGTATCCTTTATCACTGGTTGGTGTTAGTATTTTGTCACCTTCATAAAAAAGTTGTAAGTTCTCTTCTTTTTTCTATGCTCTTGAGGATTTTAAATAGCTTTGAAATTAACTATTTCTTAATAAATTACTCTGGGAAACAGTCCATTTTTTGAGTATAGCTCTTTGATATATCTGTTTCTCTGAAGGCTTAGATTATCAACTCAGATTACCTAGCTGTTCTGTGATTGGTAGTGGCAGTTTATATTTTACTAAAAGAGAGCAAAAATTACATATCTTCCAGGTTTTCAAATGTGTTGGCATAGAATGGAGAATATTGGTCTCACACAATTTAGTTAATATCCCTATATCCGTGATTATTTCTGTTATCAGTGTATATGTCATGTATTTGCATGTTATCAATTTTCACCTGTTTAGTTTAAAATAAAATTTGTAAAATTTATTTTGTCTTGTTTTTTACTTTCAAAATATATCATTTATTTATTAGGTCTACTAATTTATCTATTATACTTCATGTATTGTTTCTTTTCAGTTTTTCTTATGTTAATTTTGTAATTTCTGATTTCTTTAGTTGGATAATTACCTCATCTATTTTCTCTCTTTTCTTTCCATTATCTTAGACCATGAATTCTCTTCCTAAAAAAGTTTTGGCTTTATTCTATAAATTTAGATAGGGAGATTTTAATTGTTTTCCATGTGTCATTTACACACACATATGTACATAATTGTTACACATCCTATTTGTATGTATGATATACTGTATAAGACATGTGCTGTATTTTATAATGTATAATACCTAATATATATAATATACCTAATATACCTAATACATACATATATATGTATGTATATATATATATATATATATATAAAATCTCAAAAAAAATAAAATCTCAAAATGAGCAAAACATAAAATGACAAAACATATTCACAAACATACCAAGAAAGATGTATTATTAGGTAATGTAATATTGTAATTTATAATAAGAAATATGTATTTTTCTTACTCCTTGTTCCTGGCACAGAGCTCCTAAAATCCTTGGAATTTCCTGAGAAGAGAGAAATAAAAGCGTCTTTTGTTATGTTAATGAGGTGACTCTGGAAAGCCAGTAGGTAACCAAGGGATGGGTATTGGTTGCCAGGGGAACCAACCAAGTGATAAGTGGGTTGGACTTGCAGGTTCATTCCCTCCAGAGAGGGAAAAGAGGGGCTGGAAATTGAGTTCAATCACCATTGTCAATGATTTAGTCAGGTATGCCTACGTAATGAAGCTATTATAAAAACCCAATAGAAAAGCATTTTCAGAGCTTCCAAGTGGGTGAACATGTGGAGATGTGATAGGTGGGGCATCCAGAGAAGATGGAAGCCAGGGTACAAGGATGCAAGAGCACGTGGTTCCAGGTGTACTAAACAGATCAGATTGGCCACTCAGCACTGGTGAAATCCAAAGGTAGAGAAATGAGTGGTGGTGACACAAGAAAGGAATTTATTTCGGTGAGGTCAACACCAGGAAGACAGTGGACTATCATCTCAAAAACTGTCTCCCAAAATGCTATTTGAATATACCACCAGGTTGATATAGGAAAATGTGGGGCACAAGTGAGTGGGAATGTGCAGATAGGCAGTAAAAGTCAAGCTGACCACCGTCATGGAGTTAGTCAGGGGCAAATCTTGCTGGCTCAGGGAAGTCCTTATTGCTTGAGGGGGTAGTTTCATTTCCCATCCAGGGATGCTTTGCCCTCAGGGACTTCTGCCTGAGCCAAGAGACCAGCTGGGAGGAGAAATCACCTAGAAAGTTTGACATCAAAATGGAGGCCACTGAAGTCCTCTTTCAACCCTTTTACTGTAACTTGCCCTATGCATCTCTTTCATTTAGCTATTCCTAAATTATATCTTTCTACAAACTAGTAATCTAGTAAGCAAAATGTTTCTCTGAGTTCTGTGAGCTTCTCTAGCAAATTAGAACCTGAGGAGGGGATCTTAGGAACCTCCTATTTATAGCAGGTTGGTCAGGGGCACAGGTGACAACATGGACTTGCATTTGGTCTCTGAAGTGGGGGCAGAGATCAGACTAATAAGACTGAGCCATTAACCTGTGGCATCTGATGCTATTTCCAGGTAGATGATGTCAGGATGTCAGGATTAAATGCTTTGTAGTGTTGAACAAAAACACATATCAGAACTAATAAGTACATGACAAGATGATAAGCAGAGAAATGTAAATTAAAACTACACTGAGATACCATTTCATACCAATTAGAGGAACTTTATGAAATCGGACTAATAATAACAAACACTGGTGACAATGTGGAGAGATAAAACGTTTCATACAGTTCTGGAAGACTGTAAGATAGCTTGACCACTTTGGAAACTGGCAGTTTCTCAAAAAGTTAAGCATAAATAACCGGAGGACCCAGCGTTCCTAGGATATATGAAAATACAAGTCCACAAAAAGACCTGTGCACGAATGTCCACAGCAGCATTATTCAAAATGGCTAAAAAGTGAAAACAACCTATATGTCCATAAATTGATAGACAAAATGTGGTATATCTGGATAATAGAATACCCACTGAGTATTAAAAAGGAAGGAATTACTAGCTATACTCATTATGGATTAACTTCAGAAAACATTATTCTAAGTATAAGAAATTAGACACAAGAGAAGCCCTGGGTGGCACAGTGATTGAGTGTCTGCCTTTGGCTCAGGGTGTGATCCTGGGGTCCAGGGATGGAGTCCTGCATCAGGCTCCCTGCAGGGAGTCTGTTTCTCCCTCTGCCTATGTCTCTGCCTCTCTCTATGTCTCTCATGAATAAATAAACAAATAATCTTAAAAAAATTAGACACAAGAGACTATATATTGCATGGTCCCATTTATATAAAATATCCAACAAAATTTTAGAGTGATAAAAAGTAGACTAGATGATACAGAGGCTGGAGATAGGAATGGGGATGGGAATGAGGATGGATTATAAGTGGGCATGAATCTTTTGGGGAGATATATAAATACTGTGAAAGTAATTCACAGTTATTACATCAGTCTGTATTAAGTACTAAAAAGCATAGAAATTGTATACTTGAAATGAGTTAGTTTTATATATATCTCAGTAAGTTGCTAAATGTATATATATAGTTTTTGGTTTGCACTCTATTACTTTTTATATCTTTCTATATAATTTGTGTTTTCTTTTTTTTAATTTTTTAATTTGTGTTTTCTTAAGTTAAATCAAAGGATATAGACTTTGTTAGTTTGACCTTTCAAAGCTGATTTAAGATTTTGTAGAATTATGCAAGGCCAAATTTTGGCACTTTTTAAAAAAGGGTATTTTTTATTATCAGTGTACAAAAACTTAAAAAATATACTATATATTGATAATATTGTTTAGATCGTTTACATGTTTATTTTCATTTTATCATTTAATTTAATATAAAAGAAAAATTTAACATTTCTGTTACAAATGTGTTTCTGTTTCTCCCTGGGTTTCTTGATGATTTGGCTCTCTGTATTATTTTGTGAATGAATATTCTCTTAAATCTTCATTATACATTTTATTATTATTATTATTTGTCTTTTAATTATTTTTGCCCTAAATTTAAGTTCTGCTGATTTAAAATTACTAACCCAACTTGCTGGGTTTTGTAATAATATTCCTAGAATAATTTTATCTTTTTTATATTTGGCTCTTCCAGGTTATTTTGTGTATATTTTGTGTATGTGTGTATTTTGTGTATTTTGTGTATTTGTGTATATTTTATGTATATTTTGTGTATGTGTGTATTCTGTATACAATATATTACAATATATTATTAGGTTTTGTTCTTTCTTCTAATAGTATTTTATTTTATTAAAAAATATTTTATTTATTTATTTGACAGAGAGCATAGAGCACAAGCAGGAGGGAGTGGCAGGCAGAGAGAAAGGGAGAAATGGGCTCCTCTTGGAGCAGGGAGCCCAATGCAGGGTGCGAGGGTCGATCCCAGGACCCAGGAATCATGCCCTGAGTCAAAGGCAGACATGTAACTGACAGAACCACCCAGATGCCCAAAGAGTCTTTTATTTTAAATGGTTAAATAAGCCCCCTTAAACATTTATTTAAATTATATATATATGCTTGGTTAATTATGTCATTTATTTTTTCCCAGTGCTTCTTTTTAATCTTTCACTATATAAGCAATGCTTGTTTACTTCAATGGAAGTTTGTGTTGTTTGCCTGATAATTTGGAATGTTAATACATTTTCTGGTGGCTTTGTTTATTACTTCTAGCAGTACACACATTTAAATCTTCAGACAGGCTCAATAGATTTCTTCTTCTACTTAGGCCCAACCACTGCTTCTTTTGTGTCAATCAGAAATCGCTAGATTATACAGCATTATTAAAGAACACAACCTTGCAGTGACTCATCACAACAAAGTTTATTTCTTGTTCAACGTGCCCTACAGTCTGGGCACCCCTCCAAAGCAGCTGTTCACTATGTGGCAGCTCAGAATCCCAGGCTCCTTCAGTATTATGGCACCTACCTCTCAACACAATTCTCCACGGTCCACTCTGAAGGAAATGACAGCATGGAAGAGTCTGCATCAGGAATCCAACAGGTCAGCCCGGAAGTGACAGTAGTCATTTCTGTTGACATCCTTTGGCCATTAACTTAGTTTTAAGAAGGAGAGAGTATTACTTGTAAGTATCAAGAAGGAGAAGTGAGAAAAATACCCTTTTAAAGATTTCAACTCTATTATTTTATTTAGTGTCTACCTTTCTATCTTTAATCATTCTCATATTTATACTTTTTTCACTTTGATAGTTGATCATAAAATGAGTACTGATTATAACCTACGAGAAACCTAGACTATTTTATCTTTCACTTTCTGTCCCCTTCCAGTCTTATCTTTATGATTCATATGATTTCTACATAGTCAGAGATTATAAATTCCTGTCTTTTGAAATGCAAGGTCTAAGTTTAAATCCCACAACTTCTTCACAGATATATTTAATACTTATAATATATGACTTGGTATTACTATTTTGCTCTTCCAATATAGAAGTACAATTAAAACACAATGAAACTGATTAGATTCTAATCCTTTTGGAATTAGTATTTTTACTTTATTGTCACTCTCAGTTTTATTTCCATAATCATATTGTAAGCTCTTTGTGGTCAGAAGAGAAGTGACTTATTTTTCTATAACATCTAAGAGATAGTGTGGCACAAAAAATTATTTTTCAGATTTTTTTCTTAATTAGCAACATGTTCAGTTCTGAATCTCCTTTCAGAGGGAGTTCCTAAAGTTCTGGAGCAATACAGACTAAATAATAAGTGCAACTATTACACAAATGTGGTAAATGAGAGAAAATATTATTTCAAATTTAATTAGATTTTATCTTACTATCACTATATAGAATTGGAATGGGAAATGGAATGTAAAATAATACATTTTGTTTTAAATCAATGCTCGCTAAATTTTATTTTCTTCATGCTTTGACTTTTCAAACATACTATTCAAATTGAAAACTTGTTGAAATAAATACATAGGATAAAATGATAGGAAAATGTTAGATTAGATCAGACCAAGAGTGCATAAGTTGCATAATAGCAAATTCTCCTAATAGAACAGAAAGAAAAAAGTTATCCATGGATTCCATTAGCTATTAACTTTATAAATCTTTATTATATAGGTATATGTGTGTATATATGCACATGTATACATATATATATATACACACATATATATATATGCACAAATGTGAAGAGATCTTAAAAGTAAATGAGACATATCCACTGAAATTATTTTAGGGGATCCCTGGTGGCTCAGTGGTTTGGTGCCTGCTTCGGCGCAGGGTTATGATCCTGGAGTCCCAGGATGGAGTCCCACATTCGGCTCCTTGCATGGAGCCTGCTTTCCCTTTGCCTGTGTCTCTGCCTCTCTCTCTCTGTGTCTCTCATGAATGATTGAATAAAATCTTAAAAAAACCACAAATTATTATTTTAAAAACATGAAATGTTGCTTATCTAAATTATTAGACTTTCAAATTTAATACACAAAATAGTACTTTTCAATATTATACTATTAGATAACATTAAAATTTACTAAGAGTATTTTACATATCTAGTACCAAACATGCAAAACAGAATACAAAGAGTATTATAATTTATTCAACAATGTCCAATGTAACATAACTTTGGAGGTTAAAAATACAACTTCTGACTATTGAAATAATGACAATGGAAAGCTTAGAAATGCTAGTGAATTACAGAAAAAATGTTTATATCATTACAACAAACTCTACCAGATTACCTATGAAAATATCATTTCAAAGCTTTATACTGCCATTTGAATGAATTTTTTCTCATAAGGAAATGAGATATCATTATAGAGCTTAAGTTTTAATAAGACTAAAACTTACATAAAGTTTTAATAAATGTAAAACTTACATAAAGAGAACAGGATCTGTTTTGTCAATGAGTAAAGAGATTTCAACAAATTTTTAGAAGCTGAAAAGTGCGTCATAGTCAATTCCATAGATGGGCTTTAAAACATACTAGACACACTGAAGAAAATATTAGTGGACTAGAAAATAATAGGAGCACATAGAGGCAAAATGATGGAAAGTAGAACAATAAATAAATAAATTAATAAATTGCTTAATTAATAATCAAGGACCCAGTGAAAATGTCTGGCATGCATGTATTTGGAATCTATGAATGGAAAGAGATATAGAGGGATCCCTGGGTGGCGCAGCGGTTTGGCGCCTGCCTTTGGCCCAGGGCGCGATCCTGGAGACCCGGGATCGAATCCCACATCGGGCTCCCGGTGCATGGAGCCTGCTTCTCCCTCCGCCTGTGTCTCTGCCTCTCTCTCTCTCTCTCTGTGACTATCATAAATAAATAAAAATTAAAAAAAAAAAAAGGAAAGAGATATAGAAAAGACAGAAACTTTATGGAAATAAATAATATCTAAAAATGTAGAGTCTTAGAATAGAAAGAGATACAGAAAAGACAAACTTTATGGAAATAGTGTCTAAAAATGTGCAACATTGTTTATGATGTCAGCCTACATAGTCAAGAACCTCTAATAACAGTAAAACAAGATAAATAAATAGCATCATATTTAGCTTCAACATACCCAAAATTCTATAAATAAATGAAAATATTAAAAACAACTAAAAGGAAAAAAAAAACATTAACTGTAAAGGAGAAAAATATGACTAAATGCTGATATCTTAACAAAATTAATGGAAGACCAAAGGTCTGTGAAATAACATCAGTAAAGTGCCCATTTTCCTCGCCCTGAATAGGCTTTCTACAATGTCTAAAATGTGAACTCATAAACGTGTCAGATTGGCCTTCTGAATTCATCACATTTTCTTCTTTAATTAAATTCAGGACCATGATTCAGGCATTCTCATCGTAGCAATTTTTGAAACTATTTTTACTCTCTTTGATTTGGGATATTTTGATCTTTGGTTTCTAGAACTATTATATTTTTATTTCTCATGTTCGAGAGTATAAACCCACATAATTAAACTAACTTTTAAGTTGGTATTTTAAATTATAGACTGTATTGTGTCTTCCCTGTACTATTTTTCTGAGCTCTTCTTCTCCAGGACAGAATTAAATGTTCTCTTATTTAAGTATCCATCTAGTACAGTATTTATGTTTTAAAGTTGATTTTATTATTCTGAAACTTTTTAATCATGAGGTTTTGGATAAATTGCAATTTCTCCAATAGTACAAATATTTCTTCTTCTGTTCATCATCTACTAAAATGCCCAGCACAGAGTAAGCACTCAATAAATGTATGATTCATAAATAAGTGAATAAAGGAGTGTTACTCTAATCTCTATTTATTTTACACTTTTTAAAGATTCAAATGACTGATTAATTCTCAATCCATATGTAGTGAGAGATTCAGTCTTCCCAATGTATCAGATCAGGATTCCATGGAAGGGGATGCTATTGAACACCTAGCAGATTAAAGTTAATCTAATAAAATAATACATGAAGAATGTCACTAGATGTTGGCAGACTAAATTTAAATTTAAATTTAAAAAAGAATGTCATGTGAAATAAGTAAATAAAAAGACGGGAAAATTCTGAAATTCTGTCATCTTTCCATCATAAACTGCTGCTGATATAACATTGTGAGCATCAATGCCATATATCAATTTAGAAGGAAAAGAGATTAGTAGTAGAGTTGGTCTCACTTTTGGCCAAAACACTTTCAAACAGACTTCTCAATTTGCTGATCTGTGCTCCCCCCATTTTTCTGTTCATCCAGAATGTCTCCACCCCCTACATATAGCCTCATGGAGAAAAAGTTACTCAAATGAGAATACAATGAAAGCAAAATTTATTAAAACTAAAATCAGATCCTTGATATTAGATGGTTGAAAACAGGAGACTAAGGGAGTCATCAGCAGCACCATACTAGCTTCCACTTACCTACATGACAGTTTTATTTTTGGCCTTTATGCCTTGCTGTCATTGACTCCCAGAGGCCTTCTGCAGCAACCATTAGGGCTGGTGTCAAGGGTAATGGCCTCTTGTAGCAATGGCTCTCTTAGCAGCAGCACCTAGCAAAGGATCCCTAGTGTCTCCTGTTTTTCTAGCATTTCTTGGATGTCTGATCCACAAGAAGGCTCAGGATCAGACACAAACATCCATGTTAACAGAGCACTCATAGGAGATTCTCTGAGGAGAGCTCAAGTGCAGTTTTATGCAGCTGGACAGCTCTCATGAGGAATTTAGAGTCCCATGAGAAAATTGAACTCTAAGGTACTACCATGGCAAATTCTACCTCTCTCTTCTGCCATATGTAAATAGTGTGATTTCTGTTTTACAACCTTGTGACCTGGGGGCACCTGGATGGCACCTGGGTGGCTCAGTGGTTGAGCATCTGCCTATGGTTCTCCCTCTGCCTATGTCTCTGCCTCTCTCTCTGTGTCTCTCATGACTAAATAAAATCTAAAGTAAAACAAAACAAAACAAACAAACCCCAAATGTGTGACCTGGAACCTCCCAAGTAAGAGGGGCTAATGATATTTTAACTAAAAAAAATTACCATGAAAATAAAACAACCCATTCAAGAGATGAAAACATTTCCAACAAATATCAAGCCCTCTATAAAGATCACCTATTATATATAAAAACACAAATGATCAATAGAAATTCATAAGTAAATGAAAGAAGTTTTCTATCAATGTATTTTTTTCTATTAGAGAAAATGTACAAAAAATACTATACAATACTAAGGTCTTAAACTTTTAAAAATAGGGATCCCTGGGTGGCGCAGCGGTTTAGCGCCTGCCTTTGGCCCAGGGCGCGATCCTGGGGACCCGGGATCGAATCCCACGTCGGGCTCCCGGTGCATGGAGTCTGCTTCTCCCTCTGCCTATGTCTCTGCCTCTCTCTCTCACTGTGTGCCTATCATAAATAAATAAGAAAAAATAAAGTTGTGAAAAAAAAACTTTTAAAAACATATAGAAATGATGAGTATATCAAGATTACTTGAAAATATATAGCATTCTAAAATTAATAAATGTATAAACAAAGTAATTTTGTCATCAGGTGATCAGAGATCAGAGATCACAAAATATGTCACCTGACACACAAAGTTAAATAGTTGATTTTTAAGCACTAAATAAATAAAATTTCTCTTCTTATGTGAGGGCCTACAATTCAAAGGAGAAACAAGTGTGGTTTTTTTAAAGTGTAAGCAATAATTTGTATAATTTCAGTAATTCTCTTTTTTAGTTTTTGTTTTTTGGTTTTGTTTTTTAAAATGCAGCCACAAAGGGGCAGCCCAAGTGGCTCAACGGTTTAGCTCCTGCCTTCAGCCCAGGATGTGATCCTGGAGACCCGGAATCGAGTCCCACTTCAGGCTCCCTGCATGGACCCTGTTTCTTCCTCTGCCTGTGTTTCCACTTCTCTGTGTCTCTCATGAGTAAATAAATAAAATCTTAAAAAAGAAAATGCAGCCACAAAGGAACAAGAAGAGACTTTAACTAGGAGTCAGCCCTAGCATAAAGCTCTGAAGGACCCACTTCTCCATCTCTGGCATAGGCAGTACACTGACAGACCAGACAAATAGTGGCCCCTCTCAGGGAGGGCACTAAGCAGCCCGTGTGGCTAATGGTTTCCTAGTTTGGGGGCCCCAGCTCCTAGGCATGGTCAGTGGTCACCAATTCAGTCCTGTCCCCAACCAATGCTAGGATGCCATCTTCAGGCAAAACTCAGGAAGCTGGCAGAGGGTCCCCATACTTCTACTGGTCCCAAGAGGCTTAGGAATGCAAGAAATTCCCTCATAATTTCTCAAACCACTGTCCCCTAAAGTCAACCTCTAGACTGTGATTGTGTGGGTTTGCTTGAAGTTTTTATAAGGTTACCCTTTCTTTCATGCACACATCCAAAAGAAACATCTCCTACCTCCAGCTCACCCCTCTAAGAGTAGTTCAGTACCAATCAGCTGGTCTGAGAATGATTGATTATGGACTGCATGGGGTAGGATAGGTATTCCATTCCAATCCATGGAGACACTAATTAATATGTCTAAGTTTGCAAAGATAGGACATCTTAGAACCTAGACGTGAAAGAGACTGACCGCATGGAGAAGTCGGTGCTTTTAGGTTTTTTTTTACTGTTTTGCTTCTCTCAGGAGATGAGGCCTAACCATGTTGGCATAAAATATGAAAGTGAGGTAGAAGCAAAATGATTTATAAACAAAAAGCTATAGAGGTCTCCATTCTTAGGGAAAAGAGTATCCATAAATAAAAATTTATAAAAGTCTAATTCCAAAATAGTGTTTTTAAAATCTTCCTTTTAAGGGTGAGCTATTTCTAAGTTTCAACACAGAAATACCTTTGTACTCCATTTGTAATCTGCTTCTATTTCTCATATTTATTTAAAATGTATTATCACTTATAGGAAATTATCAAATAACTTTCTGTCCAGTATTTGTGATTATAAGCTATTTATCTCTTCATCTTAAAATATGTTATCTATATCGTGTCATATAAATTCGGGATCTTGTTTTAGTTTATCAGCTGACAATTGTCAACTGAATATAGTCAACCTGACAAATGTTGTCATCATTGAGATTGGTTCAGTATGTCACATCATCCAGGTTAAATAATCTGAAGGAAATGGTGAATTTACCTATATTGAACAGAGATCATATACCTGGATCTCTACTTTGACATAATTTATCTCTGATTTCTGAGATACTTTGCAGAAGTAATGACCTACCACGATCTAAAAAAGGAAACCTACATGTCCTCATGCTTCAGTATTATGAATGCAAAGCTTTTTGGGTTTTTTTTGTTGTTGTTCCAGAGTGGCCTCGGAGATCATGTGTTGAGAATGGCAGCCCCACGAGATTAAATGAACCTGGACCTACAAGTCTCTGTTCCTGGAGGAACATTTCCCTGATGATTAGTGAGGTTGGGTACTTTTTCCTTTATCTGTCAGCTCCCAGC
Organism: Vulpes lagopus; assembly: GCF_018345385.1. NCBI lineage: Eukaryota > Metazoa > Chordata > Mammalia > Carnivora > Canidae > Vulpes > Vulpes lagopus. The sequence goes on from NC_054832.1 coordinate 55,226,837, forward strand.
TGACCAGGTAGCCAGACATGGGGCTTGATCCCAGGACACTGGGATCATGAATTGAGCCAAAGGCAGATGCTTAACCAACAGCTAACCAACAGCTTAACCAGGCACCCCTCTCTGCACATTTTTTAATCAGATTGTTTGGGGCTCTTCCTTTATTCTATTGAGTTGTATGGGTTCTTCATATGTTTTAAATATTAATCCCTTATCAGAGAGATGATTTGTAAATATTTTTTCCCATTCATTAGATTGCCTTCTATTTTGTTGATTTCCTTTGTCATGCACAGGCTTTTCAGTTTGGTGTGGTCCCACTTGTTTATTTTTGCTTTTGTTGTCTTGCTTTTGATAACAAATCCAAAATATCATTGCCAAGACTGATTTCAAAGAGCTTACCATCTTTGTCTTCTTGTAGAAGTTCTATGGTTTTAGGTCTTATGTTCAAGTTATTAATGCATTTCCAGGTAATTTTTAGTATGGCAAAAGATGGTAAATCTATTTCATTGTTTTGCATATGGCTGTCCAGTTTTCCTAATACCATTTGTTGAAGTGACTTTCCTTTCCCCATTGTGTGTTCTTGGCTCCTTTACTATAAATTAACTGACCATACATGAGTGGGTTTATCTCCTGGCTTTCTACTTTTTTTCCATTGATCTTCATGTTTGTTTTTTTTTTATTCTTATACTGTTTTGATCACTATATCATTTTAGTATAGTTTGAAATTAAGAAGTGCGATGCCTTCAGCTTTGTTCTTGCTCAAGATTGTTTTGACTTTACAAGGTCTTTTGTGGTTTCATACAATTTTTAAGATTGTTTGTTCTACTTCTATAAAAGAAATGTCCTTGGAGTTTTGAGACAGATTGCACTGAATCTGTAGATCACTTTGGGTAGTATAGATATTTTAATAATATTAATTTCTTTAATCTATGAGCAAGGAATATTTTTTCCATTGATCTGTGTTTTCTACAATGTCATCTACCAGTGTCTCAGAGTTTTCAGTGTATAGGTCTTTTGCCTCCTTGATTAAGTTTGTTCCTAGGTCTTTTATACTTTTCGATACAATTTGTAAACCAAATTGTTTCTTTTTTAATTTTTCTTTCTGATAGTTCATTATTAGTATTACAGAAATATGACATATTTTATATTAATATTTCATCTTACAACTTTACTACATTTGTTTATTAGTTCTAATAGTTTTATTAGTTTTATGGTGGAATCTTCAGGCATTTCATGACATGAAAATGCCATGTCATCAGCAAATAGATAGTTTTACTTTTTCCTTTCTGATTTGGATAACGTATTTATTTTTCTTGCTTAAACTGCTTGACCTGCAGCTCAGACTAGGCCCTGGTGTCTGCACATGTTGGGTCCAAGTTCTGACCAGCTTCTGTAGAACCAATGCCATTCCAGGCCCTTTCAAGGGTTTTGTTCCTCAAGGCCCACTCCATAGGGTACCATATTTGCTGCCCACTCAGTCTGAGGACGTGAGTGGGCTTGTGGGCAATGCAGACTTCTCATTGGACCAGATCCAGAGGCTCAAGTAGAGATTTATGCAGCTAAGTGGACTAGCCCTCTATTTCTGAGGAATTCAACAAAGTCCCTGACCTGGAGCTCAATCAGATGTGATCCAAAATTCACCATGACTTCTTCTACAACAGGAACTTTGGCAGAGGGTCCATCTGCCTGGCTCACAAAATCAACTTTGAGCACTTCCTGACCCATCATGTCATACTTCTGACCTACCCAGACCACTATGGAAGAAGAATAGGTACAGCTATGCTAGAAAAAAAAGCTGAGATTTCTGTTCCACATATATGAGTTAGTCAATAATGTCCAAATAACCCTGGAAGAATATGAAAATGTGGTCAAAGAGGTCTTGAGGATTTTGCCTACAGCATTGCAGATGGGACCATGATGGAGGTAGCAAGCATCTGCATGGGGCAGATGGAGCATGGTCAAGTGTAAGAGACAGTCACTTTCAATGACTTCCTAAGAATCTTGCAATGAATAGACATTAAAAGCAAGATGCACATCTGCTTCATTGCCATGGAAACCATTGCTCTTTGTCACTGACCCACCACCTCCCCAACAGAGAAAATGCACTTTGCACCAGGACAACCTTCCTAGATACATGGAGCAGCTGAGGCCCATTAGGCGTCTTTTTGCTACAGCTCTGAAAGTTTTCTTATTGGTATGTTCACGTTCTATTACATACTGGGTGGGTGGGGGAGGGAGAGAGGAAGACATAATTTTTTCTTTTAGTTTAGAGGTTCCTGGCCGCATGATAAATGAAATTCAGACCTAACAGGTTGGACTGCATATTTTCCAGAAATTCTAGACTTTCAGTAGGTTACAGTAACTGGATAGGACATGGAAGTTGATTCCCTGTGGGAGATGAAAGTATTTTCAGTGAATGAGAAAAAGTTGGTAAATGGATGTTTAAGAGAGTAAAGTGTAGGCTGTAGCACGTCTACTAATTGCCCCTAATATCTATGCTTTTTATTCTTTTTTTTTATGCTTTTTATTCTATACTAATAGGAAAAAAATTTTGTTGAGCACATGGCTCTCCAGAAAAGCTATATTTCTCAAGATTACCTGCAGCTAAGTGTGGTTATGCATCTAATTTCTATTCATGGTATATGAACAGAGGTTACATGTACAGCTTCTAGTCAGTGCCCTTAATACAAATTTACTACGTCTTTCTATTTCTTCTCTCTGTAGTTGGAATGGGGATAAAATGACAAAAACTGGAATAAGTATTTCAGACCAGAAGACAAAAACTAGATATTGAGGGTGATTAATAACAAGCTAGATTAAGTCTGGGGCCCCGATGACTTCATGGAGATAAACCTTAATAACAGAGGAATAAATAAAATAAGTAAAATAAAATAAAATAAAATAAAATATAAAATAAAATAAAATAACAGTAAACTTTTAGAGTGTTTATAAGCTCTTGTGAACTATGGCTATTTGTTTCAATAGCAAAACCATCATCCTAACTGATGCCATCAGATTTTGGAGATTAAATTGCTTTACTATTTGGGAGGTAATTTATTTAAAAAATAATATCTATGATAAGGAAAAAAAATTCTTCAAATATATGAGCAAGAAAAAAATATCCACAAAGTGATAGTCAGTTTAGCTTCAAAACCAGATCATTGCGGGAATATCTTCCTAACATTTTCTTGTCCAAAGGATGATTCAAAAATTTTATAACCAGAAAAATTGTTTTTTGTATATGAAAGAACTAAAAATCATTCTCATCTGGAAAAAGACTAGAAAGGACATATTACCCATACTACTCCACCAATAGTTTTTTTTTTTTAATTAAAAATATACTTACCATATGTGAATATGAATTGCATCACCCTCAAAATTTATATGTTGAAACCTTAACCTTCAGTACCTGAGAATGTGATCTTATTTGGAAGTGGGATCATCACAGATGTAGTTAGTTATGACGAGATCATACAGAAGGAGTGCAGACCCCTAATTCTATATGACTGGTGTCCTTATGAAAGAGGAAATTGAGACACAAAACACACATACAGGGAGATACCATGTGAAGATGAGGGCAGAGATTGGAGCAATACATCAGAAACCAAAGAATACCAGAAGGCCAGCAGATAACCAGAAGTTGGGAGAGGGACAAAAAAACAAAAACAAAAAACCAAAAAAAACCCGAACCTTTCAGCTCTCAGAAGAAACAGATCATGCCAACACCTTGATCTCAAACTTTAGCCTCCAGAGCTATAAAGCAATACATTTCTGTTAAGACACACAGTTTGTGGTACTTTGTTACAGCCGTCATAGCAAACTAATACACTTATTCAATTGACATAGTAAAAAATAAAGAACTAATGAATGGAAAATCCATCATATTAAAGGATTAATTGTGGATATTGAAACTGGTTAAACTTGGAAATAATCTCTAAAATGATTATTGGAAATGTGTTTACAGAACAGAATGCAAATGTCAAAATGATATCTCGAAAGAGAAATAATAATGTGTTGATAAAATATGCATGCCTGCATAGGAATGATAACTTAAATACCTTTATTAACTCCAATTGCCTTTGAAATGTTTGTCTTTAACTCAGAAATCTTCTTTCCATATAAATACATAAACAGAGAAATGTAAATATTTCTTTCATGAGACATAAGTGTATCAGTAGACAAAACTGAAAAAGGATTTATTCAGGAATAAAGCTCATGGTCACTGGAAGTGCACCTTGATTTTTAAAAAACTGAGAAATTGGGGATCCCTGGGTGGCGCAGCGGTTTGGCGCCTGCCTTTGGCCCAGGGTGCGATCCTGGAGACCCGGGATCGAATCCCACGTCGGGCTCCCGGTGCATGGAGCCTGCTTCTCCCTCTGCCTGTGTCTCTGCCTCTCTCTCTCTCTCTGTGACTATCATAGATAAATAAAAATTTAAAAAAAAAAAAAAAAAACTGAGAAATTAATAAGTTGGACATGTGACCTTTATGATCTTTGGTTCTACTTCAGAACTTTAAATGTAAAGCCTTAAAATTTAAATGTTGTGCTTTGAAATTATTTGTAAAGGGTAATGTATAACTGAATGTACAAACATTTTATTCATTCTTGATTTATACAGAGGTTTAACATTTATTCAACAAAGCTTTGCATCTAATAATGAGTACACTTGATGCTTTTAAAAGCTTAATAAATACCACCTAATTTTTTTTAAAAGGTGTTGGAATTCAACTCCAGTATTTAGTTCATTCCATACTATGTGTTTCTCTGCTTAAAATAGGCTTTATTTGAACTGAAAAAAACAAAAACATTTTGTGAACTTTATACAAATATTTCATTTCATGTATGTATTTACTATAAAAACATGGTAGCTAAATTATTTCCTTTCACCTATTTATTTCTTTTTCTTGAAGCAACTTATTTATTATTTTTTTTATTCAGTTGGTGCTTCAACTCTGGGTTTTGTCTCTTTGATATTCTTTCAAATGTAAGTAGATTCTCCTAGTGGTCCCAAGTGACAGAGTAACTTATTTCTGCAGTAGCAATATTTTGTTATTCTACTAAGCTCATGCAGTAACCTGAAACTGTTCAACTGAGTCTGCTCTAAATATGTCCTACATAACTTTCAACTTTTTATAAGACTAAAAGGTTTAGATTTTTTTTTTCCTTTTGTAGTCCCTCAGGAATTCTAAAAACGAAAACTTACAATCACTTTATACTTTAAACAAAAAGCTTGGCAGGTTTTTCACAATGTTGGTTAAACAAAATTTTAAAGTATAGTTTTTGCAAGTTTGGCTCAAGACCAGATGACACCATAAAATAAATTAAAACAAAAGATTTTTAACTAATGAATCATCATTGTCACTTCCAAAAGGATTGTATGACTTCAGTTCATAAAAGATTGAGTTGTGCTCAGGTGAATGTTCATTTTCTAAAGATTTGTTACTATACAAGGTAACATTTATTCGGGAACTATGATGAAGTAACCAGGTCACACCTTTGTTCCTATGGTGATTATTCTTATTTAATGAACATAATAATAAGCAATGTTGTCAGGAATATTAAATTTTAAGTGTGAAAGCAATGACGTTACTCTCTGCATGGAGGGAAGATTTTATTATTAAATGAAGACTTCTTTTTCAAAGTGACTTTTTTCTTTTCTAAAATAAATAGCTTTATTTCATATAAACATACAATAGAAAAAGTGGAGTTTTCTGGAAAAGCATCACCCCCGTTATGAATTTTATTACTCATTCTGTAGTTCCAAAGGTATTTGTTTGAATTGTAAGGTTATTACCCTAATTTGTAACTTTTTTAGTAATGAGTATGATGTTGACTGGGTCAATGATCAAGGTTAGTATCCCCCTTTGACTGAAAGAAAATTGACAGACAGGATATTCATATTCTGGATGTTAATTAGAATTATATGATATTTTTCATATTTACATCACTCAGCCTTCCATTTGTATTATTTTAGTTAAAGTCAATTTGTTAATAACTTTAATTCCATTTACTCATTAAAGGATAGACTTATGTTTTCCAGTATGAAAAATCATTTGGATCTATTCAAAGACTTTAGGATCATTATTACTTGACCTGAGATTTAAAAAATAATTATTTAATTTAAAACTCATATTTCTATTCTTTTGTGCCTGTAGAAACTGTTGAAGTAAATTCCCCAAATACGAATGATTCTCAAAGCTTTATTTTGAATACATTTATTTTAAATACACACAAAAATGTATGTATTATGCGGAAATAGAAACTATTGGTGAGTAAAAGAAAAAAAAACTATATGAGTGAATATACATTTTATTTTATTTTATGATAAGACAAAACCACTGGCAATATTTTGATATATAAGCTTCATTTTTTTTTTGCTTCCTGCAAATGAAGAAACCTTTCAAAACTCCCTATATTAGTTGACTGTGTAGTTCATTGTAGTAGAGGTAATTTTACATGTTCATGGCTAATAATCCATTAAAAATTAAAGTTCAGTTGATTTTGAATGCTTATTTTAAATCTTATTTCTAATATTAAGAGATACATATGTATATTCATATGTAAATGAGCAAGTGATTCTTCCTTATTCTTGATTCTTGATTCTTCCTTATTGCAATGCATTTTTTAGATTCTTGGGCATTCCCATACAAATGCACAGGCCCAGATGAATTTAAATTAATGGAATTTCAGAAAAATCAAACATTTTTTTTTTTTTTAATTTTTATTTATTTATGATAGAGAGAGAGAGAGAGAGAGAGGCAGAGACACAGGCGGAGGGAGAAGCAGGCTCCATGCACCGGGAGCCTGATGTGGGATTCGATCCCGGGTCTCCAGGATCACGCCCTGGGCCAAAGGCAGGCGCCAAACCACTGCGCCACCCAGGGATCCCAAATCAAACATTTTAAGATGAGTTTTCTCCGGCATATTTTCACATCCTCAGCAATTATTTACTCATATTGTTTTATAATCATGAACGTTTTGCGAGAGGACTGCTATTAAGAATTCATCTGTTCTTAATTTACTCCTTACCTAAAGCTACAGCACAATGTTCTATTTGTAATATCAAGGCAATTGGTGTATGTAAAAAAGGACTGATATTAATTACAGAAAATTGTCATCAAATGGAAAAGAAAAATGAAGAGTCTATGGAGGCTTAATCCTGATTACAGCTTAAAATTGCTCTCTCCATTAACACAATCGACACTACCAACTAGCAAATTTTCTAGAGGAACAAGTAACCAGATATTTTCCATGGAAGATATTTTTCATTTTATGCTTTTCTATTTCTTTTATTTCTGCCCATTGAATAGCAATTACTAACTTTTAAAGTCTGGTGTAAAATTTCATTTCCAAAGTATTAAGAGATAAAACTTAGCTAATTATTAACATTTTTCATGTTTTACTATGCATACGTTCAGTGGTTGTAAAACAGCAGCTACCAAAATGCACTAACACAAATATTTTAAATATAAATTTAACATGAAAAGATGGTATTATCCAATGTAAATAGTCACTAGTTATACACATTTTAACCATGTGAATTGGATTAACTTCAAAGGATCGGAATGACATTTGGTAAATAATCACTTCCAGTACATTAGTGCACTGGAACCTTTGCATTTCAGAAAGAGATAATTCACCCCACTTTGGTGAGCAATTTTCTCACTATAGAATTGAATTATTATACAGTCAGATCCAGTACTCTAGATTTATGGGACACCTGGTTTGAGAAATTAAAAGTGTTTTAAAAACATTATCTTAGCTACCTTCTTCACAACTTCATATGTTGCATTGGTCACTGACGAGTCCATTCCATCATCTGTTCACCAATTCAGTAAGTTTATACCTACTTACCTCCCTGAGCAAACTAGGATATGAATTTTCACAAAGTAGTAGAATGCAATCTTTGTACAATATCATGCACTATCAGTACCTCTATTTACACTTATATCCTGAGCTTTCTGCAGGCAACAGATAAGAAAACACAACTATCATATTGATGCTGAGGACAATGAAATTTTTAAAGCTTTTTTCATCAATAAAAAAAGAGAGAAAAGTACAATAATTTAAAAATAGTTTTGTACTTTCTAAGAACACCAGGTAGTTAACTTTTTGTATTAAATATTGGGTTTCACCTTAAAACCTTTGAGATTCAATCTTTTTACTCAATAGCTTCAAGGTGTTCACCTATAATTTCAATGTCACCATTTCCAGCTGAGAATATGATCAAGCATGAATCATGGAGAAGGCCTTAGGTTAGAGAAAATGATATTTAAGTCCTAGTCTTTTTGGCTAGTGCCTTTGTTTTAGAGCTTGGGGGTGGGGGATGAGCAGAGTATGGTATGTCTTTTATTGAGATATAATTAATCAATTATGACTGATCCACTTTAAATGTATAGTTCAATGAATTTTCATATATTTAGAGAATTGTACAACCATACCATGGTTTATTTATTTTTATTTTTTTTTATTTTTATTTTTATTTTATTTATTTATTTTTTTTCATACCATGGTTTAATTTTAGAAACATATCCATCACCGTAAAAAGAAAGTTTATGCCACATCCTATTACCACCTTCAGCACGGGGCAACCAATAATTTGTATTGTCTCTATAGCTTTGCCTTTTCTGGACATTTCACATAAATGGAATCATACAATATGTGTTTCTACATGGCTAACTTCCTTCACTCAGCATAATATTTATTAGCTTCACACATGTTAGCATGTATCAGTGCTTTATTCTTTTTTTAAATTTTTTCCTATGGTTTTTACACAATTTAAGTACATTTGTTTCTAACAAATATAGCTCTGTGTAGAGATATGTGTAATTTTTACCTCTTGGGCTATTTTTTGATGGAACTCTTGACCTAAGACAGATAAAACTTACATTTCTCTTAACTTTAAAAAATAAACATACAAACTATCTTGATGAAGACAAAGAAAGGAAAATGTAAACCAAGAAAAAGAAAGTTACAAAGCAGAGTAGTAGTTGCTTGCTTTAAATTTCACTTTAAATAAATATTTTTATGAGTGCCTTCTGAGGTTAATTGTAGTATAGTAGTTGTTGATTGTGTATAAGCAGAATTATCTTTTATGGACAGGTTACTATTTATATCTTCAGTAGCAAGATCCATCATCCTCCTCTTAATTTAAAAGTTGAGTGTTGGGATGCCTGGGTGGCTCAGCGATTGAGCGTCTGCCCTTGGCTCAGGGCGTAATCCTGGAGTCCCAGGACCAAGTTCTGCATCAGGCTCCCTGAGTAGAGCCTGCTTCTCCCTCTGCCTGTGTCTCTGTCTCTCTTTCTCTGTGTCTCTCATGAATAAATAAATAAAATTTTTAAAAAAATAAAAATTGAGTGTCTTTAGCCTCTCATATAAAATAATTGTGTGATCTAAAAATATATATGGTGCTACCAGGACAAATATTTGAAATATGCGCAAATCTGCAGCAAATTTGCACGCCTCAAAAAGGATATATTTACTTTATAAATATATAAATATTTATATATTCAAAAAGTAAATTTTATGAATGCTGTACTTGAAGGCTTATGATGATTAAAGACTGGTGTCTCAGGTCCTGGAAAAAATTGGGGGCAGAGTAAATAATTGTCTGTTAATTCAAACATCTTTGTAGGCATATCTCTTTTTTCTTTTCTTTCCTTTTTAAAGATTTTAAAATTTATTTATTCATGAGAGACAGAGAGTTAGGCAGAGGCATAAGCAGAGGGAGAAGCAAGCTCCCTGCAGGGATCCTGATGTGGGATTCAATTCCAGGACCCGGGATCGTGACCTGAGCCCAAGGCAGACAGTCAATCACTGAGCCACCCAGGCATCCCTACAGTAGCCAAGGTATTGACGCGACCATAGACGAATGATAAAGGCATGGTATATATACACAATGGCATATTGCCCAGCCATAAAAAAGAATCAGATCTTGCGATTTTCAACAAAACGGTAGAAGATAATGTTAAATAAAATAACTCAGAGAAAAACAAATACTATAATGATTTCACTCATATTTGGATTTTAAGAAAAATTACATACACACAAAGAAAAAAGAGACAAACAAAAAACAAATTATTAAACACAGAGAACTGGTGGTTGCCAGAAGGGAGTGGGAGTGAGAGTGAGCGAAATAGACAAAGGGGATTCTGAGTACATTTATCCTGATGAGCACTGAGTAATGTATAGAATTATTGAATCATCATATTGTATACCTGAAACTAATACAGCAATATGTGTCAATTACTTTCAGAAATTTTTTTAGTTGGAAAAAAAAAACATACTAGAAAAATAGACATCTGGTAGCAGAATTTCCCACCTTGGAGGACACACACACACACACACACACACACACAAAACCTTTGAAAACCATTTACAGGATGAAAGATTTGTATTATTTTCCCCTATAATAGCAATATATATTTTTAAAAATACATTTCATATATTTAAACTTGATATCACATAATCCATCTAGGTAGCATTAGACTAAAAAATTTCATAATAATAAATCCATTCCATTTTACCTTTCAATTAGGTGAATCTTATACATCTATAGGATGCTATAAAGAACATCTGAAGTTATTTGGTACATAAATTCCACATCATTCCTACTATGAAAAATGAGTTTGTATTCCTGGTATTTGCTATTATAACAGACTTCACCTTAGATTAAGCATCTTGTTCCAACAAATTATTTGAACACCTTATCTGTGTCAGATAGTATGATAGGGTCTATATTTACTTTGGAAAATAATATAAAGTATCTTCCCTGAGGGAGGAAACATAGTGCAATACGTTAAAGCATCACTTCTAAAGAGAGATTCCCTGGGTTCAAATCCTGTCTGCTACTTATTAATCTATAACCAAATATTGTTTTTTTAACAACTCTAAGCCTCAGTTTCCACAGCCATGAAGAGTGATTTTCTTCTTCCTATGGATGTTGTATGAATTTATTTTTATTTATTTTTGTTGTTGTATGAATTTAAAGAAGCAATTTATGCAAAATAATTAGCACATTGTCTGATATAAACAAAAACCACAGAAATATGTTTAAAAAAATAAAAACAGCTTCCACTTATTTACTAATGGTTTCTCTGAGTCTAACCAAATCTGATAAAATGTTCATTCCAGAAGAAACTTTAAACAGTGAGAATGATATCCATAGTTTTCATAAAGACTCGATGGACAACTTCTAATATAAATCTTCTTCATAGTAAGTAGGCTGAGTTTATTTGAATACAGTAATTCAAATGTAAAGACTACAATCAGTAGAAACTAAATCAGTGAAGATTTAATCAGAATATAATCTGCTGAATATCACTAAAAGCCAGATTATGTCTTTGACAATGTGAAGACTAAAAGCCTCAAAAGGAGGCCTGAGACATCATTTTTTTCAAAATTTGAATCATTCCACATATTTATGAATCTTATTCATGTTTATATATTGCCTATTATGCAATAGGTATTTTCTCAGGCATTGGTATACAAAGGTGAATGTATAGAAAATAAGAAAGCACACCATTTTTAGTAATATTAAGTGTAGCTAGAGATCACTTGGCAAAATAATTTTTATTTCCTCCAGAATTTACTTTATACTTCTTTGAAAGACCTGATTCTTTTCAATGAAGTATGAGTCAAATGAAATATACAAAAAGGATGCTATTAAAATGATTTTGTTTATAATTATGTATTAGATAACTTGTACATTTTTTGTTTTGCATGTATTGTAAATATTTTGTAAACACACTTAAATATTCTCTGCAAATGCTTAATGTACTTTGTTATTACTACTGAGTCTAGTCTTTTTTCCATCAACAACTCTAAACATTTCATAAGGAATAGGGTGATAAAACCTTAGATTTGAGCATCATGGATTGTAAACATCTCCCTGAATATAAACTAAGCGTAGCCAGAGACTTCATATCAGTGATGATTGAGGTAGCTTGGAAGGATAATATACTTTGAAGAGTATATCATTTTTACTTTTATGTAAGTAACTTATTTAAGAAGCTCTGGTCCAAAAGCTTTGTAACCTACCAACATTTAGAGGGATTCAGGAAAACGTGCACAAAAGCACAAAGGCAAAATAAGAGCAGCAGATCCTATATCCATAGCAATGTATTTGACTGCTCAGAAAGGGAAAAAGGGGAAGAAAGAAGAAAGCTAACTATTGCCACTTCATGGGTGGAAAGAAAAAAAGCATAAAGTCTGAAAAGGTAGAATAACATAAGCCATGATGTGTCGTATATGTCATGCTAAGAATTTTAGACATTCTATTCAATATGTTGATATTTGTTGACATTCTTCAGAAGGAGAGTTACAGTACACGTGATCTTGAGTTTTAAAATATGTACTTTCTTAATAGTGAGGAAGAAGAATCCACAGAGTACAATACTAAAGATGAGAAAACATTGAAAAGACTTGTAAAATAAAATGATCCATATACAAAACAAAAGTAGTCAGAACTTTATCAAAAGTATTGTGTCATTGGCTATTAATTTTGAGTTATGTGGATAAGATGAAAAATGTACCTGTGGAATACTTATGTGTATGGTCATTTGTACTTGGAAAAGAAGTAAGTAACAAATTTTGTTTATTTCTAGCAGAATTTCCCTGAGCTTTTAAAAATTAGTGATGAACAAGTGAAATTTGAAATTAATAACACAATACTTTTTACATCTGTACCCCCCAAAATGAAATACTTAGGTATAAATCTAAAAACCTGTATAAGATCTATATGAGGAAAAGTACAAAACTATTGTTAAAGAATTCAAAGAACTAAAGAAATGAGATATATTCCATGTTCTTAGATAGGAAGTTTCAATATTTTCAAAATGTCAGTTTTTTCCAACTTTATCTAAAGATTCAGAGCAATCTCAACCAACATCCCAGCAAGTTATTTTGTATACATAAAGGACTAGATTCTAAAGTTTATACAAAGAAGCAAAAGACCCAGAAGAGTCAGCACAATAAGGGTGGGGGGTGTGACAAAAATGGAGTATCAACACAACCTGACTTCAAGACTTACAATAAAGCTACAATAATCAAGACAGCCTCGTATTGGTAAACATAGACAAATAGATCAATGGAACAGAAAAGAGAACCAAGAAATAGATCCCCATAAATAGAATAAACTGATCTTTGATAAAGGAGCACAGGCAATACAATGGATTAAAGACAGTTTTTTCAACAAATGGTGTTGAAACAACTGGACACACACATCAAAAATCATCAAAAATAGGAATCTAGACACAGACCTTACACTTGTCACAAAAATTAACTTAAGATGGATCAAAGACCTAATGCAAAACAAAAATATAAAACCCCTGGAAGATAATATTGGAGAAAGCCTAGATGATCTCAGGAAAGGTGATGTCTTTTTAGATACAATACCAAAAAGCATTATACCTATGGCAAATGCCAAATGTATAACCTATGAAAGAAATAATGGATAAGCTGGACTTCATTAAAATTAAAAACTTCCAAAAACCATAAAATAAAAATGTTTTGTGAAAGGCAATATCTAGAGAATAAGAAGAGAAGCCACAGATTGGGAGAAATATTTACAAAAGACATTTCATAGAAGACTGTTATCAAAAACATACCAAAAACTCTTAAAATTCAATAGCAAGAAAACAATCCTTTAGAAAATGGGCTCAAATCTTAACAGACTCTCACCAGAGAAGATACACAGATCACAAATCACCATGTGAATAGATGCTGCATATCATATGTCATCAGGGAAAGGCAAGTTAAAACAACCAGATACTACTATACCTATTAAAATGGCCAATATCTGGAACACTGACAATACCAAATGTTACCAAGGACATGGAGCAACAGTAAGCAACATTCATTATTGGTGAGAATGCAAAATGATACTACCTATTTGGAAGACACTTTGACAGTTTCTTGTAAAACTAAACATACTCTTACCATATGATCCAGTAACACTCTCCTTGCTATTTACCCAAACTAGTTGAAAACTTATGTCCACAGAAAACCTACACACAGATGTTTATAACAGCTTTATTTATAACTGCCATAACTTAGAAGCAACCAAGGTATCTTTCAGTAGGTGAATGGTTAAATAAACTGGTAATTCAGACAAAGGAATATTATCCAGCCCTAAAATGAAATGAGCTATCAAGCCACAAAAAGACATGGAGGAGACTTAAATGCATATCATCAAGGGAAAGAAGTCAATCTGAAAAGGCTGCATACCATATGATTTCAATTAAATATTCTGGGAAAAGCAAAACTATAAAGACTATTACAAAAATCAGAGTTTGGGAGCTAAAAGAGGGAAGGATGAATAGAAAGATCTCAGAGAATTTTCAGAGAAGTAAAAATATTCTGTATAGCACTATAATGATGGATACATGTCATTATATGTTTGTCTAAACCCACAGAATTTATAACACCAAGTGAGCTGTAATATAAACTGTTGACTTTGGGTGATTATAATGCATCAATGTAGCTTCATCAATTATATCGAATACATCACTGTGGTGGGGGAATATTGATAAAGGAGAAGGATATTCATGTGTGGAGGCAAGGGGTATATGGGAAATCTCTGTACTTTCCTCTCACATTTTTTGTGAATCTAAAACTGTTCTAAAAGTATAAATTATTAAGAAGTGTAGTCAGGTATCTTGGCTTGTGTTATACTTAGCCAGAACTTCAATCATCCAGCTACAAGGAAACAAATTCCATCAACAACCTGAATAAATTGAAACTCAGATTCTTCCCCTGTCAAGTCTCCAGACAGGAACACAGCCCAGCTGATCATTTGTTTGTAGCCTTTTGAGAACATGAGGAGAGAACCCAGCCAAGATTTGCCTAGACTCTTGATTCACAGAAACTGGGATATAAGTGTGTGTTGCAGGAGCTATGTGTGTAGTAATTTATTAGTAGCAATTAACTATACACACACACATATACACATATATTTGTATATATACATATGAATGTTCTCTTTTTCTTCCAGAGATGAAAAATAGAACTAACTTTTTGGAAGATTTAAGGTGTCATTGATCAAGCTATTTGCTTATTTACTTAAAATGGTAACATGTAATATAATTTTAAAAAATAAAATAAAATGCCAAAATGTAATTGTCAACATTAAAAATATAATATAGTAACCCTAGAGTGATTGGTGCTGTATTTATTATTTATTATTGAGCTATGTCACTTGGATGTACTATAGAAATGGAATTTCCTGGCAATATCAGTGTCATAAAGAAATGTTTATATGCTATCCATTTTACACAGTAGCATGTGGATTTTCTATAAGATGCATATTTCAGAATGGAAAAGCAAAATCTTGAAATTTCTGGAAGCTAAAAAATATTCTCTTATTAGCTGTGACTGGAATTTCATCCATATCTAATTCATTGACTTTACTATTTCTTTTAATGTTAAAAAGCTCCATTGGTACCTTCCAAATGTTCTGTGTGAAGGATAATTTAAAGATTTCATTGGGACAGAGGTTTTCAGTGATTGCCACTTCATTGAACTGATTCAAGTGCTTTTCCCACTCTGCATCATGACTCCAAAGTTAAACGCAAGTATTAATAATTATTCACACTTCTACTGAAACTAAAAAAACAAAACAGAAAACCACAAAAATCTCTTAGACTAAGGCTTTTCAGTCAAAAAAGAACAAAATGTCATTTTCTCACGTACTACATTTTTCTCCCAGAAATTTTGGCAAATTGCCAAGAGAGATTACTCTTCACATGAGTAGAGTCACACCTTTTGGGTGGATCTGTCACCCCCTCCACTCCATAGGCAGTTCTTTTCTGCTTTCTGTGCCACTGGTGTTGTGCATTGCACAACAATGTTACTTGGGAAGGATTTTGCCAATATCCAGAGAATACTGGTCACTTGACACTAGCTTTATGAGCTCCTCTGAATTACTATATGTCTTTTTTGCTCCAAGGAATGCAACTTTAAATGATGTTGCTATTGTTTTATTCTCTTTTTTACCTTTTGGACAACATCCATTTCATGAAAAAAAAAAAGCATTATTTTGGGAGTATTCTGGGCTGCCTCAGTCAGACCTCTAGGAAATATACTTTGAAGGTGAAGATGCAACTAATTAATATTTTATGACAAAAACACCCTGAACCTTGAGGGTAGACATATTATTAGTTTGATTACAAAACAGCATTTTGATACTAATTTTGTATTTGTTATTTGTGTTTCTAGGCTCTTTCAGCTGCTTGTGAAAAATAAAATTACAGTTTATATATTTTAATTGTACAATCCTTACAAAAATTCACAATCCATAGTTTTACTGGAGTCTGTTCTTATTTGAGCTCACAATACTGTTTGATGTTTATATTAGTATTTTTGTCATTAGTATTATGTTTCGATTAAAGATATTAGAGTCATTAACCCATTATGGTTAATAAGAACTATACATTAGCACAACAACCACATAAAAAAAAACACATTTAAGAAACATAAACAATAGCATGCAAATGATGTGAGAATAGTTAACTGAGAATAATTGTGTCTCCAAAATTGTCTGTTAAAATAAGGAAACTGAATTATACAAGTCTTTTTCCCCTAATATTTGTTTATTTATTTTAATGACAGAAAGAGTTCACGAGCAGAGGGAGGGATAGAGAGAGAGGGAGAAAGAGAATCTCAAGCAGACTCCCTGTTGAGTGTGAAGCACAACGTGGGCTCGATCCTATGACCATGGGATCATGACCTGAGTGGAGATCAAGAGTGAGAGGCTTAACCAACTAAGGCATCCAAGCTCCCCTGAATAATACAACCCTTACAGCACAATCAAAACTCGGAAAACTGCCTATACTATTGTGCTATTTCTGACAAGAGCTGCTTCTAAAAGCCCTACACATATTACTTAACTCTTACAATATTATGTATAAAATAAAATTATAATCCTCATTTTGTAGTTGGAGGAATGAAGGCAAATAGAGATTGCATAACTATTCTAAAATCACATTGTTTAAGGGGTAAAACCAGATTTTAATCCAGACAGTGTGACTGCAGAGTTAGATCCTTAACCAATACACAACCTGTCTCTCAGGTTCTATTCAGCTATACAGAAATGTTAACTGGATGCAATTATTTTCTTCATATCACCTTACATTAATTTCATGCTGGATACATAGGGGTAGTAATGAGATAATAGTTTTATGAATTATATAAGTGATTTCATTACAATGATTTATTGGCAATGATCTTTATGATTTGGAGATGAAACTAGAGTTTTCCCTTAATGAGAAAAAAGAAACAAAGCTTCTATCACCTTCTCATTGTTGCCTGCCAGTGGAACTACTCCTCATTATACCATTAAATGTGGTTCCTCTACCAAAGTATATATACATGAATACTTTTGAAATGAGTATAACAGTCTGCTTAGGCGAAATAAGTGGTTCAAAGAAAGCTCTGTTTTACATTTTCTTCCTGATTGAAGAGGAGGTAAAGATGATGCCCTGAGGATAGAAGAATTCAACACAGTGAAATCTTCTTTTAAACAGGCAAATGATAGATCTCTTGGTAAAAGAAAATTTGGTATTTATTAACAGGAGAACCCCTATCTATGAATCCTTGTCTATAAACCAGAACATACCTGCTTGGCTAGGATTGCTAATGGTAAGTCAACCTGAAATCTGCAAATCCATAGGGCATACATTTGCATGGATCCCTAAAGAATGTCATATAAGCCATGTAACTAAGTATAAAATGGAGAGATTTCATGGCCAAGATGCCTCTGAGTAAATGATGTGACTGTAGGCATTAGTAAAGATCTCACAAGTTAATATGGGTTAAGTGCCTTCTAATGCAACAGGATAGAACCTGGGGACAGGCATTGGAAATCTCAGACCACTTCTGTCTCACTAGTGCCCTGTGATTTTTATCCTTGAATTTGTTAGGAAAGTTTGATACTGTATAAGATTTCTGATTCACATGACTCTGAGTTGGCAGTAGAATATTTTCTATTTCGGGCAGCCCCGGTGGCTCAGGAGTTTAGCACCTGCCTTCAGCCCAGGGTGTGATCCTGGAGTCCCGGGATCAAATCCCACGTCAGGCTCCCTGAATGGAGCCTGCTCCTCCCTCTGGCTGTGTCTCTGCCTCTCTCTCTCTGTGTGTCTCTCTCTGTCTCTCTCTGTCTCTCTCTCTCTCATTAATGGATAAATAAAAAAAAAATCTTAAAAAAAAAGAAACCAAGTATACTCTAAGTGGAAACCATCACAACTTATCCTACAGTAAACTCATTTTCAAAACTATTTTTAACCTTTTAAGAATATAAACCATCATCAATCATTTTTTTACTTTTATTTTTGCTTTGTCAATTCTCTTTGGGTTGTCTTTAGTTCTTTGTGTCTGTTTACCAGCTAACACAAATTGTCCCAGCCCCTCAGAAATAAGCCTTAATTCATAATTTACAGAAAACACAAAGACAGCACTTAGAAAATGAAAACATTCTTCTATTAACTTCTTCCATCATTAAACTTAGAGAGTTATCCCATGAAAAATATTAACGTTTTACAACTGTATTGCAAAAAAACATAACAATAAATATGTGTACTGTGATCTTCTATAAGATTAGTCAGTGATCAAAAACTACCTTTCCTTTTTAGAATAAGTAATGAGAATAGCTAAAAATCAGTCTGCATAGTTCAGCTGGAGAAATGGCTTTGGGAAGAATGCAAGGAGTAACCAAAACCTCAATCAATTACTCATTAAATGACATATATTTGTTTCTCAATTCTGATAGCCTCACAGGCAAGAGTATACACCTTATTCAAAGATTCCCTAACCACACTGTGGAAAATGTGTTCTTCTGCTCCAAGTTCATATTATTTATATATTACTCTGTTTTATTTTCTCCAAAGAACTTAGCAGTGTTTGGAATGATATTATCTATGTTTCATTTGCTTTTATGTTTCATCTCTCCACAATAGCATCTCCACAAGGACATGGATACCTTGTCTTGATGATCTCTGGCTATAGTCCGCAGGGCCTAGAGCAATCTCTAGCTCATAAGAGAGAACCAGCACCTCTGTGTTAAAGAAAAAATTAAGTAAATAAATAAATAAAATGCCTTATCCTTTGAACTGGTGTCATGTGCATTTTTAATGCTTATAACTTTTTAATTATGTGTCACAATGCACTTATTCATACTATAGTATAAGTCTTGTGTTATCTTAAGGTACCTCTAAATGTAATTTTAGCCAGTAGCTGTATGGTTATATATTTCATAAGTTGATGACAGCTTGATTACTGTGACCTTTTATATGGAAAACTAAGAAAAAGTATTTTAAAAATCTGAATTCATTAGAGCAAGAGGAGTCTTAGTTCTGAACTGAAATTTTTTAAATGTATTTTAATTGTTACTCAAAAATAATTTCTTCTCAGAATATCAGAAAGGGAAAAAAATCAGGAATAAAATCTTGTTTCCATCTCCGTTACCAGCTTTCTAATGTAAGTGCAAAATTCATGGACTACTTCTCTAAAGTTAAAACTCACTCAAGTATTTTAAAAGAGGTATTATCATTCTCTATTAGGCCAATGTTGGGTTTTTTTCAAAGCTTGAGCAAAAATTATTCAGCAAGTGGAACAATTTCAGATACACAATATAAAATTGACGCTTTTCTCTAGATTAGATAGTTAATGCAAATGAGATCATAGCTTGAACAAGCTTTGGGAATGAACAGGCTGTCCAAGAGAGTCAACAAAAGTGTGCCTCCTGCAATAGGAAAGGTTTCAATTTTGCCATTTTCTAAACACAGAAAAATGTATCCCTCCAATTCAGAATATTGAATGTCTTATGGAAAGCGAAAGGTCATTTGTAACTGTCCAAAGGATTGATGGAGTTGAGATACCTCCTTGACCTTCACCCTGCACTCATAAAGAATAGTTTCAGATGACAGAGCATCAGGCAAGTTTTCAGAAAATGTCTTTTCTCCCTTTGTATTGTATAGCAAGATTGTTACCTGATATTTTCTTTCATAATTGTATGTCAAGATTTAATTACCTCGTGTCGTCCCTCATTAAAAGTTAACTGTCATTTAATGCTGCTGAGCAATGTCTGTGATTTGGACTAATTTGAGCAGTTCTATCTGCTTTTTGCCATTGTTTTCCGTCTCAGTTTCTACAGTAATTGCTTTGGAGGCCTCACAAACCATGTCAAGGTCATCCTTTACAAATACTAACCACTAGCCCCCCAACACATACATAGCCCAATTAATTATTGTCTATTAAGGATACATATTATTAAAAGCACTTACTTCATTATAATTCAGGGATTTTGTAATCTCTATAACTTAATTTAAAAAACTAATAAAAATTTTAGTGCAGCTATTAAAAATACAATAAAAGTATGATACACCACTACTAATGACTATTGCATTAGTGTGTGTGTGTGTGTGTGTGTGTGTGTGTGTGTGTTTACCACAGTTGTCAATTGTGAAATCTCTATGACCTAGAGTGGCTTTATGATCTCTAATCTTAGTACTTGCATGATAGGAAAATATAATGATATTGTGCAATACTTTCTATGCAAAATGATGCTACTGACACACTGTATGGAGAGTGTGTGCTTCTAGCTATTTTACTCATAATAATGATGGATTTGAGCTGATCCTACTGCCACTATTGTCATTTAAGCTCCCTTTATATTTCAGCTGTTCCAGGGCAGCAGCCTCCTAACTGTTCTTGTTTCCAGTGTTATCCAACTCAAATTTGCAATCCATATTTCTCAGAGAATGATAAAAGAAAGATCCTAAAGTGTGTCAGAAATAATGAGAGAATGCAAAAATAGGTAGCAGCAAATGAAAATGAAACGAAAAAAAATAAACAAACATGCTAAAATAAAGGAAATGAATTGTAATATTTGGCTTTGAAGCGTTAAATAGCTGTAATAATGCAAACAGATTGTCAGCTATTCAAATGTACCTACAGATTAATCAAGTACAGTAACAAAACAGATATTGAAAATGTAAAAGTAAAGGCAAGTATACTCAAATGTAGATGCTTTAGCAAAGGGAGAGAGTGAGAGAGATCACCATCTTCCTATTCCAAAGTTGAGAATTGAAAGATAATGTTAATGGTTGAAGAACAATACAGATAGACTGTGTATATGTGTATTATTTAAATTGCAGTGTTTCCCAACTGAGAGAGGAAAAGGTGCAAAAACTGTGTCAGAAGAAGTGTGAAGAGAAAGAGGAATTGGTGAAAATAAGCTAAATCTTCATCTTATCAGGGGACTGACTGGTTATGATCTAAAGTTGTTAATTTAAAAATAATTCCAAAGAAACTTAATTTAGAAGAATTAAAATATTAACAGTTAAAAGTAATTGCCTGCAGGAGACGGACACATATTTCTTGAATGAAGGAAAACTTACAATTTGTTTTTTCTCTACCCAGCGAAGTGTCATTTTTTTTTATTATGGGCCCTGCTATACTTTCTAAAAACAACACAAATTACTTTTATAAGCATGCCACAAAACGGATATAGTTTCTCATAATAAAAAATAATAGTGAGATGAATTATTTTAGAACAGAGCAACAATACAACTAAGAAAAAACCAATAGTTGTAGTGGACAGTGGTCTGCATTAGAGGATTTAAAAGAATAGAAAAAAGGGATGTAGAGCAGAGGAACTTTTTTTTTTTTTTTGAGCTGAGGAACTTTGAGACAGAGATAAACTCTTGAAATGAGGTGACAAAGTATCTGTCTTCAATCCAAAATTGTGATGCACAGAGTTTTAACGGAAGTTATAAACAATTTGACCACATTTTACTATTTACTGAAATGCATATTTTATATGAAAAAAATGGTAACACAAAAGATATCAATGATAATTCCTAGTTAATGTACCCTTGTTTGAGGATAATTTCAAAAGAAATTGGCAAATCTTTTTATTTTTAAGCAATCTCCATAGTCTGAAATGCTTAATAACGTGAATGCTTGATTTATTTGCCATTCTCTACAGTTCACAAGAGCACGTTGACTCACTATTATGGATTGAATTGTGTCCCCTACCTGCAAATTTGTATGTTGAAGTACCAACCATCGGTTCCTCTGAATGTAACCTTATTTGGGGCTAGAGTCTTTACAAAAGCAATCAAGATAAAGTGAGATAATTAAGTTGTGTCCAATTTAGTATGACTGGTGTCCTTATAAAAATGGAAAATTTGGACACAAAGATATTGACAGAGAGAAAAGAATATAAAGATCCACAAGGAAAATATGGCCATCTACAAGCGAAGAAAAGAGGTCTAGAACATATTTTTCCTTCACAGCCCTCAGAAGAAACCAACTCTGCCAGTAGTTTGAGTTTGGACTTACAGTCTCCAGAAATGTGAGATGATACATTTCTGCTGTTTAAGCCATTCAGACTGTGGTGCTTTGTTGCAGCAGCTCTAGAAAATTAATACACATACTTGTATTTGATGATTTCCTGTCCATCATGTCTTTCATTGCACTACAAAAAGAAAATATCTACTAGTAATTTTCTTTTTTTTTTTTTCTTTTAAACTCAGGACTCGCGTCCTGGTTTTGTTTTGTTTTTTTTTTTTTTTAAAGATCCCAGATGTTCTGCTTTCTGGGTCATTTTCCTCTATAAACTATCTCCATAACCAGCATTTATTTTATTTATTTATTTATTTATTTATTTATTTTTTATGATAGTCACAGAGAGAGAGAGAGGCAGAGACACAGGCAGAGGGAGAAGCAGGATCCATGCACCGGGAGCCTGACGTGGGATTCGATTCCGGGTCTCCAGGATCGCGCCCTGGGCCAAAGGCAGGCGCCAAACCGCTGCGCCACCCAGGGATCCCCTACTAGTAATTTTCTAAACAAGCCCAGTGTTTGCTAATTTGATTCCTTCTGTCAGTCGCTCCTTTTCTTACTTTTTCCTCTGATTTAACTCCTATTCATCCTTCAATACTTTTTTTTTTTTCAGGAAAGGGATTTCTGGTTTTCTACAAATAATAAGGAGGAGCAGAGGACTGACAGGGGTGGTATGAGAAAGGTCTCTAGTTTCTTAGCATCTTTATGAAAGTCTTTTTAGTAATGCTTTGACTTCAAAAAACATTACCAATGTGCAGCAGTCTCTGCTCCCTCAAAGGAAAGAAGAAAAGATTAAAAACAATAAAGAAGAAACAAAAAAATAAACGAAAAATAAAGAAGAAACAAGACAAACTTTTAAAAAACATTTGTGAGGTAATTATGTTATTAGAGTGGAAAATTGAAGAAAACTATTTAGACTGTATGCAATAGTATATGATGAAAGCATGAAAGTTCTTTTCAATTAGGCAACACCTATAACAACCTTTAGTTTTCAATTTAAACATTACTCTTCATGAAACTATCCTCAATCTCTCCTCCTATTATGCATTTTCATCAACTCTTGTGCTTCTCCTTTACAACATATCTCAAATAGAATTATCTGGTTCTATATATTTTTAATATATTGTTTTTAATTGGGGCTCAAAACCCATACAACATAAACTTTACCATCTTATCCATTTTAAGTTTTTACCAATATAGCTTTTAAATTATTTCCTTCCTTATGTCAATTCCTTATGGCTAGAATTATGTTTTATTCACAACTAGGGTCCTGGTATCTAGCATAGGACAGTACCTTACATGTATTTGGTGTTTAAAAATATTTGTTGCATGAATAAATCTTACATATGTGTTACTTTTTGATCTTGATAGCAAAAAAAGTGTACTCAGCAACCATCAATAACTGACTCAAAACACTTCTCAAAAATATTGTGAAATCGTTCATTCACTCAATATATATGTTGAATGTTCATAATATGCTAGATATGAGGTTCAGACACAAGGAGATTTCTGTGAAAGAGACAAAATTCTTGCCTCTTGAAGACTAAAACTTTGTTGACTGACAGGATAAAAAAGTAAACAAATATATAAAAAAGACAAGCAATAATTATCTTAAGACTATGTAAAAAAAATAGCTCACTGATGTGATATAGAATAACTGGCCTACCAGGCCAATTCAAACTAGGTTTGTAAGCACCATATTGGTCACTTTGAGCTATAACAAAAATACCAGAGACTGAGTAGCTTAAATAACAAAACCTTATTTCTAGCAGTTCTGGAAGTTGAGAAGTAGGAGATGAAGGTGTCAGCACATCCAGTGTCTGATGAGGACCTGCTTACCTGCTTCCTATCTTAGACACAGCCACCTTCTCACTGCATGCTCATATGACTGAAAGAGACAGAGACAGAGACACATGCACACACACACACACAGAAAAAGAACTATCTCTCTTCCTTTACTTATAAGGTCATTAACCTTATCATGGAGGCTCACCATCATGACTTGATTCCCTCTCAAAGACCTCACCTCTAAATACCATCACATTAGGACTTCAATATATGAATTTGGGGAGAAAGACAAACGTTCAGCCCATAGCAGGCATGAGGTTAATATTTGCTGAAAAGTAAAGAATGACCACATGCAATGTGATAAAGAAAGGGTCCTCTGAGGAGACAAAATTTAAGTACAGAACTGAGAAATTAACCCCAAATATGAAGTCAGCCATGCAGAGCATTAGTAAAACAGCATTCTGGCAGAGATAAGTGCAAGTTTATAGGTGCTAAAATAGAAAATAATTGGATCTGTTCAAGCAATAAAAAGGAAGCCAGTGAAGCTGAATTCAGGTGGTATAATATAAATTTGGAGAATTAGGTAGCAACTAGATCATCTGTAGCTCTATAGGCCACTGCAGAGGGCCAGAAGTCATTGTCTGTAATCTGACTTATTTGTTTATTTGAAAGATTACTCTGACTTCTTTGTGCTGAATGGTGTGTGAGGGGCCAGAAGGTGAAGCCTAGACTATTTTACTTTAGAGGTTGTTGTGTAGTGTCTTGATTAAAGAGGGTGGTACTTATCTTAGGTGGTAGAGTTTTGGAGGAAAGGGAGACTGATTAATTGGGAGTTTAGAGCCAGCAGGACTTGGTCAAGGATTACCTGTGTGGCTTAAGCAAAAAGCAGGAATCAAATTTGACTTCTGCCTAAAATCTCTGCTCATTCTATATCTTCTTTATCCAATTATAAGGCATTGACTATGCTACAAGCATAATCTGTGGCTATGAAATTTAGCTAAAACAGTGGGACTTGAACACAGCTTAGCCAAGTAAAATAAACTATGAATGAGACTAGTTTATTTTTTTTTCAATTTATATTTTTCAACTTACATTTCCTGTATAGACTACTGTGTTTGGTATATAGTTTGTGTCCAGTGTTTGCCTATGAATGACTGAATGCTAAAAAAGAGAAATGCCCAAGTAGAAAATGATGATTAAATAATTAGATTTGGTTTGGGAACTCATTTTTTAGTAATGAGTATACACTCAACTGTATTTGCATTTAAAAGTATTGTCTGGAGTTCGTTCCCTCTCATAGAGAGTATGTCATTTGATGACTGCATCTGCTCTACCATTCCAGGATAGATAAAATAATTCTAATTTTGTACCTTAGAAAACTGAAGCTGAGCAGAACTAAATTACTTGTTAGTAAATGATAAAGGTAGTATTAGTCTAAGTTCTTCAATTTTAATTAATTGTTTATTCCACTCTATGATGGTCCTTCTATATATACTAAAGTTACTAGCAACATGAAAGACCATTGTACTGGTTTGTGGGAAATCCTTCTAGACATGGCACTTCCAACTAACTTAGTAACCAGTTAGGTACAGACAGTTAAATGAGAACATCATTTAATGTCTCTGAGATTTTGTTGTCTGACCTGCAATACTATAAAGTTAGAACTAATGAGCTTTGAGATCACATACAAAGCAAACAATTTAATGTTCAAAGTTCCAGTTGGGAGAAACCATGAAATGGCTATTTCACATTGTGCTTCCTCCATACACATTATTATGCTTTTCTCCTCACTTCCCATTCATTTATTTCAATATTTTTATTAATATAGATTTATTTAGAATCTACTGATGCCCCAAAAGTACCAAAATACTACTGAAAAATTAAATAAAATTATTCCGTAATAATTTCTGTACAATTGACATATGTCCCAAAAACTTAGTGCAAAGAATATTACTTGAAGCCGAAAGAAGTGGATATAATGTCTGCCTATATTTTTCCAGTTTAGTGAGGTAAATATATTTTCAAGCTCTTTAGAAACAGCAAGCTATGACACATTGAGAATTTTTATCATGCCCACTCCCACGTTTCAGACAGTGCAGCTCAATATACAGACTAAATCCAATTATCCCCATTACTTTTGCCTTAATTTTCACCACTCCTGTATTCATCAGAAGGCTCAGAATAGATGGAGTGGATATGTAGGTGTGTGCATTTCCCCACATGTAAGACACTATGATTTTAAAATAGTTTCTGGCAGGTGAATTCAGGCTAGGGAAGGGATATTTATGGCTTTAGTTCAGAAAGAGATCACAGAGGATATGAACTGCATGAGGACTAACTCTATAGTAAGTGAAGAAACCAGCAAGCACTTAGAATTTTTTATGGCCTGAAAAATGAATAATCTAATTGAAGCCAACCTATCCCATTATTTTCTTTAAAACACACACTCTGTGTGTTTAATATAGAATTTGAAAGACAAAATAGCTGTGTATATATTTCTAAACTTATGAAAACCACGTTCAAAGATACAGGTGCTCTAGATATAGAATTTAATGGCAGAGCAACATGGACACATGCTATGTTTGAAATTCTAATGAGAATGAGCTTGAAGATTGCAAAAAAAATAATAATAAAGAGGAGAAAGGAGTGTAAAAGGAAAGAGAGGAACGAAAAGGAGAAGGCTGCAGTTTTTGAAGGACGAAAAGCATGCAGTCACAGAGACTGCAGAAGTACCTCTATCCCTGTGCACTAAAAACTGTTTGCTACAGTTTGCAGATGTTTCAACCAAGTGCAAATTTATACAAGCTCTATTGAATCAAATTTCATCAGTTTATAACAGTTGTTAATGAGAGCCGTGATGATTCTGTAATTATTTAACAAGTTTAACTAATTAGGTATCAGTAGTTCATTTGAAAGTGTTCTTGTTATCTATGCATTGATAATAATTTATTTGCAATTACCTAATTTTGATCATTTTATCCTTACAGCAAAGCTGTAAGTTACACTGATAGTATATACACACTTAAAGTCATAGAGATGTATGCCTAAACTGAATTCTATATTAATGTGATATAAATGAATATGAAACCAACTGCCTATACCATAGTGGGCAAAACTTGTTTACTTCAGAAAACACTGTTGGCTTGATCTACATGGGTCAATGGTGGAATGCGTATTTGTTAATTCCAAGAAAATAATTTAATTAAACATGAAATGGAAATGAAGAGATTGTAAACATTGATGATGACAGGAAATAGCAGGACCCTCCTATAAAAAACAATAATAAATAAATAAATGAACAAACAAATAAATAATTGGATTTGGAAAAATGGAGTCAACATGAAGAATGGCCAAGTTATTGCTCCTTTGAACTGATAGCCTGCTATCTGGATTACTAGCATCTGGTATAGGTAAGGTGTACTGCTTTATACATTCTTTTGTAA
This sequence comes from Vulpes lagopus, assembly GCF_018345385.1. Lineage (NCBI taxonomy): Eukaryota > Metazoa > Chordata > Mammalia > Carnivora > Canidae > Vulpes > Vulpes lagopus. The sequence continues at coordinate 55,254,396 of NC_054832.1, forward strand.
ACATTGTGATTTAACTTGTAAATTTATCTACGCTGGTTCTAAAATTACCGCAATTCCCACATTGTTTAGAATGTTCAATCCTTGAGATAAACAAACCTGAAGCACAAATTCAGTCCACGCTAAAGTTTTCTTTTTTTTTTTCTTTTTTGAATGAAAGCAGTTAGGTTTGTTTTCCAGCCCCACTCCAACCCCTGTTCATCACGGAGAATTTCCCATAGCCATAGCCAAATGTTTTAATTTATAGAACATTCTGTGTTTTGCCACTGGCAATGAAATCATAACTAATAAGTTCCACAGACTGCAATAAAGCCCTAGAGAGAACTATATGCTATCTGTCAAGCATATAATTTTAAGGTTTAATAGCGCATAATATGTTTATACAGTTTATCAAAGCACATCTCTTTTACAAAAGAAAGAGAAAGAAAAAAAAGAGAGATGGTTATAGTTCTTAAAGACACTGCTTTTTAAATGAACTATTATTAATTGTTTAATAATTAAAAATATTACTATTTAAAGCAACTGATTATGTGTTCATTTCATTGAGGTCTGTGTTATCAAAAACATCAGTAACACTATGGTTTTAATAATCGCAAAGGGATTGTATCTACCTCAGAAGAGAAATTAACCAAATAGATTTTATTTGGTATGTGTCCTTATTTACAAAATACTGAAAATTTTGGTATTTTGAATAATCAGTTTTAAAAACTACAAAAATCTGGGGTTTTAAAATTTTCATGACATTTTTCTCAAAATGTAACCATGCTCTGCTTTATGGTGTTGTTCAGAAGAGACGGAAGATAGTATGCTAAACAGCACACCTTTATGATCTTGAACGAGAACCAAGAATGTTTTTCTCCCAGTTATTAATACTGCCATGCTCACATATCCTTCACTGCCAAAAAAATCTGTGTAGATGATATGATTTGACAGGGCAATGGAGAATTCTTATTCTACATAAAATCCATTGGGAAGTAGCTAGACAGTAACTACAGGACCTGTATTCCCCAGATATCTGCATTAGTAAGATAATTCTGACTACTGAATTCATATCTTGTATTGATTTGTAAATCACGTAAATTTCTACATGCAAATATTTTTTTCCATGATCTTCCCTGGGACTACTTGGGCCTTCAGACTCATCATCTTCTGGAAAGCTAAGTGGGAAAGTAATATAGTGTTTTAGATTATATGGGATTTCGAAAAAAGGGACATGATAAAATGAAAAACAAGACAGGGACATATGTGTTGAGATTTTCCCAATAAGGCCATTAGTATGAGATAAGAGAAAGGAAAAAGAATATCATAAGAAATACATGGATATGAAAACTGGAACTTGGAAAGCATGGAATTAGAAAATGAATTACCTCAACTTGGCAATAAAAGAATAAATGCACATGTGTAAGGCATGGAGTTTCATAATTTGGATTTACTAAGTCTAGCTCTCATGTGGATGATGAAATCCTTTGGATATTTTCATTTTATGATGTAAAATCTCTATATTCATGAAAGAAAACTAAAGGATGTCAAACACACACACAATGAATACAAGTATCACTTTGTTTATAATAGGAAGAACACAAAACTAAGTCAGAAGGATAAAACGTGTAACTGTATATAAATAAATGAAGATATTCACAGTGAGATATTAGGGAATGAATTATAACATGAAAGCAGTGCATCATTGGAACTGAACTGTGTTTCTACTGTGTGTGCATCATTTTGAGGTACTAATTTTTATGTATATTTGGCACACTTAAATACAGTTCTAGATCATGTTTGTTAGTTGAAGTTTCTTAAATATAACACAAAAATAATGAGGCAGGGGCAAGTGGTCAGTGATGAAATACTCTAACATAGCAATTGTTATTTTAGAGCTTAATTGATTCTTCCAGGATTGGAAGCACCAGGCCCAGTAGGTATAGAGTCTTGCCTAAATGTTTCCTAAAGGGATAAAAAAAAAATACCTAGAGAAAGTCACATGAAAATTTCAATGTGTGGTAATGAGCAAATGAATAATAAGTACGGGGGAGTAGATGGGACTCTGAGAAATTCTGGCAAAACCATTTATTAGCTGTGTAGCTTTGGATGCGTTACTTAAAGTCTGCATGTTAGTGTCCTCATTTTAAAATGAAGATAATTATCTACACTTCAGAGAGTTGTGGAAATTAAAAGTAATGTTTATAAAATAATGTATCTAGCTAAAGTATATTTAGGTTAAAGTCAAACTCCTTTGAAGCAGTTATTATTGTTGCTAACCTAGTCTCATAAACATATTTTTCTTTGTTTCCCTCAGTAATGTCCAACAGTTATCATCAACATGACCTAGGACTCCACTTCAGGGTGGACCATTTGGCCTGTCTTATTCAAGTAGGGCTCATATCCCTGATTCGTAGACTCCTAGAAAACTTAATGTCCTATGCCCCATTACCTCATGACTTTGCCCTACTAGCTTATGTTGGCTACCTAGTTTTATAGCCTGTGATACTGTTAATGAGCTACAAGATTTATTTAGGTCTTGCTAAGAGTGTGTAATAAATATATGTCAATTGATGTGCAATTTTCCCAGGAAATTTGAATTTGAATTGGTCTTAGAAATTTAAAACAGCCAGAAGAGATATTCACGGTCAGTTGAGTCTCACTGGTACTCTTCGTATATGAGCGATGCAGCATAATTGCTTGTCAGCATAAGGGAATCTTGCTTGCAGAGATCCTGTGTATCAGAGTTAACAACACATTCAGAATACAATAGATGCTGGGAGCTCATATGGGATCTAGCAATGTGATGGCAGGAGTAGGGGGTGGGTGTGTATTGAATCTCAATTACACACACACAAAATGTAATAATAATATTAAAGAAAATATTATGAAAAGAAAAATATGCTACTAGAAATCCTCACCCTAAAACAACACTTCTTTTATTTTTAATTTTTTTTTTTTAGATTTTGTTTACTTTTTTTGAGAGAGAGTGAGAGAGAGAGTGAGTGCGAGTGCACAAGGAGGGAAGGGCAGAGGGAGAAGCAGCAGACTCCCCACTGAACAGGGAGCCTGACTTGGGGCTTAGGGGCTCAAAGGACTCAGGGAGCCCAGGGGCTCAATCCCAGGACCCTGGGATCATGACCTGAGCTGGAGGCAGACGCTTAACCGACTGAGCCACCCAAGTGCCCCAAAACAAGACTGGTTTTCATCTCTTGCCTATTCTCTCCAACATTCAGTTGACTACAACTGCCATCATGAGACAGCCTTCTGTGAACGGTCTTACCGAGTCTTACGGGGTAAGTGGTTCTCTTACTGTAAAGCTGATCAGTAGGGAAGGTAAATGAATCAAACATTGGCCCATCAAGATCCCAGACTTTCTTATGTACCACCCTTTGCTGCATATTTTGTTCCAGGTGGGCAAAAACTGCCTGAAAACTGACCCTTAAATACATACATTGATACTAACTGATGGCAGAAGGAGGTACAAGAGAAGTTCATTTCTCTGAAACAGGTAGGCACTGACTTGTTCTGGATTCGAAATACTTATGTTTGGATATCATAATACCAAAAAAGGAGAGGAACATTAGCATACCAGAACTTAAGGTATGATAAAAAATAATTTTAAATTAAATGAAATATACATATTTATAAATGCAAATGTGTATAATGTACAATGCATAAAATATTTTAAAACACCTTAAATGTTTTATAAAATAATTGAACACTTCAGGGAACATATTAATTCAATCAAAATAGGAAACAGGACATTGTTTTTTAACTTATATATGTTATTTAAATTTAATAAATGCATTTTACTTGTGGATTCTTTTGCAGAAAATAGGTTTGCAATTTGCTCTCATTTCCTTAAAAATGTCCAAAAAAATTTATAATGACTGAAAAATAAACAGTCATTTTTGATGTATGGAATATCTTTTAACCAGCATATAGCTGATTAAAGTGACTTATTATGAGAAAATACAGATGCCAAAGTGCTGAATATATCCATTGGAATCATTTGGTGATGCTTTTCCTCTGCAAATTGTCCCCTCAATCTGGAATCTTCAGTATTTTTTTTTTTTTTTGCTCAGTAGGATATTAACTACCATGCTATTTACTGCTTTCAGTAAATTTGAAATTTTTACAACACAAAGGTGTTCCCAATAGCTGCATGGTAATTTGCCACATGCCACCTAGCCAGTCCTCCATCTCGTGGCTTGTACTTCTTCAACAGCATGGTCTGTTTAATTTGCATCACACATGCCATGCCTTCATGAGAAACCATTTATTATTCATAGGTCACAATGACATGTTTTTAAAATATTGATATATAATTTTTAAATTTTTCTATTATTAGCCTATTTTGTGTGTCCATACTCCTACATGCATATATTCTTCGGTTGCACAGCACAAAAAGCAGACCAAAGCATTGGTTCTGGAGTCAGGTATAACTGGAATCCTGTCCTGGTGCTATTATTTATTAATAGAGGGGTCTTGAGGATGTTATATATTGCCTCAAAGCTTCAGTTTCCTTATGTGTCAACTGGGATTTTAGTCACCATCCACGTGATTGTTGAGAAGGCTAATTGAGATAATGTATATAAAGCAATCAGCAAATATCCAAGTTCTTAATAATTTAGGTCATGTATTGATTTATCCACTAAATTAATAAGAAAAATAGAACATTCTAGAACAATTTTCAAAATTTTTGGCTCTCAGAGTTTGTAAAAGACTTCATAGGTGGGCTCAACTGAGTGCAATTTTCCTTTGAATTTTGCTCTAATTGTCAAATCGTGCTTCAAAATCTTTCAAAGGAAACATGATTGTTGCCAATTTATGGACTTCTGCCATCCATTCTTAATACTAATCCAGATATGATTTCACCACAATATATACGCTCTGAGTTTAAGGGGGGATTTTGCACTTTGTGTAGAATCTGGTTTCTGTGCATTTTTTACTTTGCACCAGCACAAAAGGAAAAATAGATACTGAAACTCATTCAGTGATGTTACATTACAAAAATATATTTTATGAAGAAGCTTGCAGTATTAAAATAATTACTGTTGCAGATCCTGTCTCCTTAAAGTCCATAAACAGCAAACGCCCAGTAAGCACAAGATTGTGTATTTTTCTTTTAATTTTACTCTAATGATATTTATTTTATAAGAATCTCAATGGAAATACGGAGTTGGATTTGTTTATACCCAACTAAATTTAAAGAATGATAAAAATTATTCCACTAAGAAGTAAAAATATGAAACCTTGTGCTCAATTTCTCAATTTGGCAATCGCTTCAAAAAAGCATATGGTCTAATGTGCCATGAATTATAATTGCATAGGATCTTAGTAAGGCTTACTTTGAAAGAATAGTCAATGAAAATAAAATTTATTATTTTTATGTAAATTACTACTATTAGCTTACTATCATTGATGGTAATGTTCTGCTGGTAAAAGGACACAACTTCATTTTATTAGCAAGTTTTACTGTTCTATTCAACGTTTGCATGTATTCATAATGTGATGACAATTTAGGATTTTATAAAAATGTCACATAATACTGACTTTGTTGTGGAATGCTTGGACGTTTTATATCATTATGGTTTCTATGTTTATATTGCAGAGCTACATGATGAAGATGCAATCAGTCTTGAGGAAAGTCAAGTGTATTCTATTACTTTGAGGATATATTTGCTGAATTCTATCATGGGAATAAATTTAAACTTCTTTAATCATTTTGGTCAGTTCTAACCTTCACTATTTTCAGAGATGCCTGGTATTTTAAAATAAAACTTCACAAAGATAAACATTTAAATATCAGGTCTTATTTTTAGAACTGAATTTTAGTTACCAGATGTATAAATAATGGCACTCTTGAATTTATTTGGGAAATGAGTATGGTTTCCAGAAAAAATGATGTAGAGGATACAAACATGCACATACTCTCTCTCCCCCCATCTCCCTCATGTAGATATAGCTATACAAGCTTAAAAAAGAATTTGGATAATATCACAAATAATAGAGCACAGAAAAAACAACTATAATCTAATCATTCAGGAAAATCATCCTTTTAAGATTTTTTTTGTGTGTGTGATTTTCTCCAGTTTTTGTTTATATGCATGCATCATCTTGGTTGGCTTCAACTTTTCACCGGTAGAAAAATAATGCTGCAATATATTTTTGAGTAGAGTCTTTATTAATTTTTTAGTGTTTTTCTGAAATAAAAATTTCAGAAATTAGATTGCTATATCTTGGTTCATGAATATTTCCACATTTTAAACCCCTGACGGTGTTATTCATATATATAATTGTAAACCAGTTTATTTTGCCTTAAACAATATAATTACATATATGGAGGCTATCGTGATCCACAGCATAATTGTCAAAAAGAACAAATAAGAATAGTCTCCCCCCAATTTGACATTTTTTTAATAGTAAAGGAGTAAATATGGTGAACAAATTTTGCAATCTCAGCAGGACATTTGAATGGGCACTGTTGGAAAACAAGCAAATAACATGGATGTTGAAAACACATGCAGGGGCAATGATTTCTTCTGTGTGGCAAATTAACAATTTAGAAAAATAGTGCAACCAATTCTCATTGCTAATTTAGTATTTGACCTACCAGGAATGCCATTCAGAGTTTTTAAGCACTTCCAACATGGAATCCAATGAACCAAATATTTAGGGTCCAATTTTTTCCTTCACTACCACTGGATATTCAAGCTACAGACTCTGTAGATATCCAAATCCAGAGTGATGCTAACTCTTTCAAGAAAAAGGAAAAAACAAAACAAAACAAAACAAAAAACAAAAAACACCCTATCAAACAAAAACTAAGACCCTAGAGGCATTTATTAATATCAACCTGGCAAGATTAATGAATCCTATAACACAATCAGTCCACTAGTGTTTAAACATTACTTGATATAAAATAGGTCCACTGAGCTAGATTTATGAAGAAAATTGATGATAGAAGAATGCCTAATAAGATCTGGATAGCAAGCTGAAGCTAAAGGAAGCAGGGCAGTCAGAAAAAAATGAGAACTTGCTAAAATACAACTTAAAGCAATACATCATTCCTGGAGGGCACTGGGTAGCACTGGCATTGGGGACATGCAGGTGGCTCCAGGAATAAGAGACCTATTAGATTTCTGGAGTCTTTTGGGTAAAGCATAAGCAAAGAAAATTGGGGGGGGGCGAAGGGAGCTGTTCTCACAACCCACAGAACTTTGAAGAGAAGCAATGATAATTAGTACTGCTGATAATCCTTCTCCAGGTCTTCCACATTTGTGTTAAAGTGAGAAGTTCCGAACCATCTAGGAAAATGTGGAAAAGAACTATTATTTGTTGATTTTCAGGCACTATGAGGCACTCTAAATTATGTGATTTAGTGCCAATTAAAAGAAATATTTTATTTATTTATTCATGAGAGACACAGACAGAGAGACAGAGAGACACAGGCAGAGGGAAAAGCAGATGCAGGACTCGATCCCATGACCAGGATCACGCCTTGATCCAAAGGCAAACACTCAACCACTGAGCCACCCAGGCATCCCTGATTTAGTGCCATTTTAATTCTTGCAATATTACCTACATTTCATAAATGAGGAAATTTTGGCTTATAGAATGTTCACAAGGGCATGTAACTATTGTGAGAGAACAGTCCAATTAGCCCCGAAGCCCAAGATGTTAGCCATAAAATCTCAGCTCTAGACTATGTTCATATAAGATTAATATTAAGTGAAGGAGCACTGAAACATGGTTTAATATTATATACTGTTGTTACCCAGGGTTCAATATCTGCTTTTACCTGTTGGTGCTTCTATGTAATTCCTACATGAGTGTTTAATCAAGCATCTTGCTTCCTCCCTTACTGAGACTTCCAGTTTTCGTGATCTATCATTTGAAAGACAGTTGATGAAAAAGGAGGATAAATCATATAACCAAATTCTCACCTAACTAGGAATGCATTAACATAACATGAAATTTACATTAAGTTGCATTTAAATTCAGGTAAGGCGTTCTATAGGAAGCAATGCACTAAATGAGGTTGAGTAACTTTCAACTTTTACAAAATGTCTATGTCTCTAAGACTAAATGCATTGTTCACCATATGAATGCGTTCTGAGGAAGTTACCCCTGGAAATCAGAATCACTAGAGCTCTCTTCATGCCACTTACTGAAAAGAAAAATATACTAGTAACTGCATAGGAAGGTTGGAAGATTTCAAGCTAGAGCTGTAATGTGGGCCTCATTTTTAGACAACTGGATGCAACTGCATAAATGTCCATCAGTTAGGCTCTATTGATCCAATATTTTAGGGAGTATTTTTTCTTTAAAAGTAGGCTGAAATACACTTTTAAAATACAATGAAAGGTCTAGCATCTAACAATGATTTGACATTTAAAAATGGTACCTTAGAAATGAAATGAAATAATTTAATCAACTCTTTACTCAACCTGACACTAAAGCTCAAAATCTAAATCAAAGTCAGAGCTTCCTGACAATACTGCTCAAGAAAACCATCACTGACTGGAAGGCTGACTGAAACTTAAGGAGAATCTATTTTAATAGGGATAATCAGTTCAAGAAAAGAACAAGAGTAGCAAATCTGTTTTGTCCTGTGAAATCTACATTGTTCTATCTGCCTCAGGAAAAGTAAAGGTGCAGATGTCTAGCTTTTATGACAAAATTAATGTTTCAAATAAATCAAATTTCCTGAAAATTTGGTCACTGCTATTATGCTTTGCAAAACAGCTTTGCAGGAAATCCTCAAATTCAGGTGGCCTGTATTCCAAAACTGTATTTGGAAATTGATTACAGGAATTGAGACAAGGGCTTATCTATCTCTCCTTCCTTCCTTCCTTCCTTCCTTCCTTCCTTCCTTCCTTCCTTCCTTCCTTCCTTCCTTCCTCTCTCCTCTCTCCTTCCCTCGCTTCCTCCCTCTTTCCATCCCTCACTTCCTTTATTTTTTTTTGTTCTTCTCCTAAACACAGTGTAATATACTATTGATATATGAAGTGGTCAGGGGAAGGAACACTTTTTTCCCCCAGAGAAATACTTTTGATAGTTTTTCTAGATTTACCTACTAAATACTGTTTCAATCCCAATATTTGACAGGGAAGGAAGGATAGGAAAGGGGAGAAGGATTTTGAAAGAAAGAAAATCTTTCTTAAGTGTGTCATAAAATGTTGCATTTTTATAGTTTTGTGTGATTATGTATAAATTATTACGAATCTAGATTATAACCTCAGCAAGGGCATAGCTCATGTCTGCAATGATTTATTGATGACATTCCAATATTTATCAAAGAACTTTACATATACTAAGCGTTCAATGAATATTTCTTATATGAATAAATGAACTATGGATAGGGCTGGAAATTACAGGAACTGAATTCAGCTCCCTTATCATATGCTTCTGAGGACCCTAGGTAGATTTTGGAATATCCAATTCCTACAGAAGGGAGTTTGCACACCAGTGGATTGACCCCAACCTTATTATCCCATACCATGTTGAGCTAGGATACTGAGGACACAGTATCAAATATATATGCATCATTGGCCAGTAGATTACCAGGTGAACATCAGTGCTCCCAATCCAAAAGTACAAATTATATGTTTGTGTGTGTATCTGCACATGTGTGTCACTAAATCAAAGATTCCCAGAGAAAACTATCACTTAACTGCATGATTTTCAAACTTTATACTCATAGTGATTTTTGAAATACAATTAATGAGTTTGTGACTAGAATTTTTAAAAATAAGTTGATCTATACTAGAATAAAAACAAAAATGATAGGATGAAAAAGGGGAAGTGAATAGAATATATTAGCAAAATTTTAAAATTTCATTCTCATATATAAAACATTCTGATAATCTCAGCAGATGACAAGTGTATATATATATATATATATATATATATATATATATATATATATATATTCTATTTTGTTTTGTGTTGTGTGCATTTCTAGTGACTCTGGAACAAGAATACATCCTGAGGCAGAATCTTATACTGTTAAGTAGGTCCAATTGTTGGAAAGTTGTATTTTTGAGACAGCATGTGAATTGGTTAATGTCAGCATACCTGGCCTCAAAATCTGTTCTCTGCATTTCTTACTTATCTATTACTTCAAAAGATACTCAATCATGCTTTTTTTGTCAGTAAAATTAAGGTAAAAATTTTCTACATGTTAATTGATAATAATGAAAAGAAAATGTAAAGCACATAGCACAAGCTGGTACATAATTTGTACAAAATAAGTAGCAGTTATAATTATTCTAGTTCAGAAAATGTGTCATGCACCCTATACCATTAGTATTTATAGTTTGGGGAGCTTTCATACAATGTCAGAGTTTCACACAAAGTCAGAGTATCTTATGGATTCTTGCAACTACCCAAGTCTATAAATATTAAGACTATCTTAAGACTTAAGATTTTATTTTATTTATTTATTTTTTTAAGACTTAAGATTTTAAATACTACTTAGACCCTTTCAGCTTTTTTTTACAAAGATTTGTTTTTGAAAAGGAACGTGAAAAGGGAATTTATTTTATTTATCAGGAAACTGTGCCTGAATGAAGTTAAGAATTACAAGAATTTCAAAGAAATTGGTAACAAGTAAACATAGCTAGTATTTTTAAAGTAATTGAATATAAAAAATTAATTAATTAACTAATTGAATATAATCTATAAATTGTCTCCCTGCCTGTAAAAGATTACCTTGCAATGATTTAGTAAGTTGTATATAAAATCAACCTTTGATTGTAGAGAAGAGTGAAAAGAAGATGTGATAAAATTATTCAACTGTGTTGAATATTTAAGGTCCTTTCTTACTTAAATCTTCTGACAAGTCATAGAGAAAATAAAATTAATTATGTACTAACAAGAAGATACCTGTATGGGGCTATGAGAATTTTGATGTTATGCTGATGTACATAACTGGAGCTATGCTCACTCTAAGGAGAAGGCTTGATTCAAACACAGATTCATGGTGAAGTTGAGGGAACATTGTATCCACATCTCAAGGGAGGAAAGAGTAAAGTATCCAGTGAGAGCTCCAAGTTAAATTTGGATTTGTAAAATAGTTACTAAATTATTTCTTTAAGGCATATTATAATACTTTTGTCTATAGTTGCAAGCAACAATGATTAGACCATTAAACCTTTACTAATCATAAATATATAGTAAAAACAATTTATGACTGTCACATTGTTGAGAAACAATTGAGTTGCACAGAACACCTCTGTCATACCTAAGACAAAACTGCCTGCCAAAATAAAAAGCCATTGTTGTAGCATTAAACTGTGTCTCCCCCATGCCCAAAGAGAAGCTACAGTCCTAACTTCTAGTACCTCATAATATGACCTTATGTGCAGATAGTCTTTACAGGGCAATCTAGTCAAAATGAGGTCATCAGGGTGAACTCAAATATAATACGACTGGCATTTTTATAAAAAGGGGAAATTTTGGACACAGTGAGAGACATACACATAAGGAGAACACCATAGGAAGACTGGAATTAAGCTGCTACAAGTCAAATGACTACCAGAAGCTCAGAAAGAGGCCTAGAACAGACTCTTCCATTGAACTTACAGAGGAACTAATCATGGCCTAGCTGACACTCTGTTTTGGACTTTTTGCCTCCAGGACTTAAGACTATAAATTTCTTTTGTTCTGAGCAACTCTGTGGTACTTCTTTACAGCAACCCTAGCAAACGAATACAGCCATAATTTCATTGTTTCCTTAGTTAAGATATACTACCACCAAGAAAGTGGTTATTCCTTAAAGTCACTGAACTCTGATGAAATGGTAACCTCTCAAGTGCTGGTATTCCAAACTCAAACCTTAAAATTGACAGTTAATATCGCTTTACTCAGTTTGTAAGGTCTGAATGTAAATTGAAAACATAAGGTGTCCTGAGCTTTCTAGATAATCTGTTACCAGACATTGGATCAACTAGGTAGCTGGATGGCTGACTGCAGGTTTTGGTTTCCAGTGGGGTATTGTGGTGACCAAGTTCTAAACTATAATTCCTAAATTTTTAGAAATAGAAGAGTTTTGTATGCAAAAAAAAAAAAAAAAAATCCAAACTGTTGCTGCAACAAATGATTTAAAACTGATTTTTAAGTAACTTATTTTCCTTTCTTTTAAACAGTGTTTTTATTTGTCTCATTTAATCAGTGCATGACTTACTCCATGTCTGGGATAGTAAAGTTTATGTAACAAGATACCTTGTGGAATAGAAGTTAGGCTTGCTCTGTGTTGCTCAGCCCACCATTAAGTCATCTGGAGTGTGTTGAGCTAAGACAAATGTATTAAAATTTATATCATTACAAATCTATAGTTATTCTTTCTTTAGGTAACAAAAGAGCAATGAGAGTTATTTTTATGGTTTAAATGCCAAATTATTTAATCTTTTAATGTTATTTTCAAAATGTGTGGCCTTGAATGGAAATTTTCACGAACTTTGTTAATAAAGGGGATTTTTAACCACTTCTACTCATATATAGCAAACTATACACAAAATAAGATGATGAATTAGGAAGGAAATGCTGTTAAGAGAATTACTATAAGCATGAGGAAACTATTAGACCGGAGTTTTCAGTAGTCTAAAATTCTGAGATTTGATTTTTAAATGATGAAACATCCAATAAGCCAAATGACTCTGCATAAACATGTACCATGGAATAAATTATTCCAAATGAAAGCATGGATATTATTTGTTCAGCTGTTTTAGTGGTTGGAACGTTAGGAACAAAAGCTATTATTGTTCGATGTATTTTTTCACAGGAAATAGACAGTGGCAAACATACAGTAGTTCAACACATGAGATCAGAGACATGGTTTTTATAGTAAACTAAGAACAGATGTTGGAACTATTCAAGACCTTTACAGAATTATTAGTTATGTTTGCCTTTGAAAGCAAAGAAAGTTTATAAAGACTCACATATCTGATTATATTAAGAAACAGACAGGTTTTCAAATCCAAAGCTTTAATTCATTCAAGCTAAAAGTTTCTGTTGCATAAATTCTGAATGTGCTACTCAACACTATTGCAAATAATTACAATAGGTTCCATATTACCCTACTGTTTTCAAAAGTATGCTTGCTTTTGAAAGATATAAAAACTATTGATTCCTCACATACAACCTAAGTAGCCCCATTCACTAAAAATCACATAGAAGTAGAATTTATGCTTCAGGCAAACATTATTATTTAATAGCAATCACCAAAAATCAATTTATTAATGTATATTTAGAAAAAAAGAAAGAAAAATTATCTAGGTGACTTGAAGGCATATTTTCTGAGGTTGAACCATACCCAACAAGTGGCCTTTTCACCATATATGAAACACCTGTATAAAATAATTTTACCACATCAGTCCCTCCAAGTTATTGAACTCTAAGTCTCAAGCTTTCTATTGTTCCTCTTCTGTTCCAGGATCTACATGCCCTCTCACTCAGCTTATATTCCATGGTTTATCATAATAATTATCTCTCAAGAGACATTCTCAGTTTCCCTCTTCCTCCTCAATCTATAGCACAACATGGGCAAAGCCATACCTGGATTAGCACCTGGTTAAGTCTAATTCAGCTCCTACACTGAACCTATGTCTCTACCTCTAATTATGATTGAAGAAAATATCCAACTTTGCTGATGAGCTGTATTTTAAATTTATGACCTCTAACTTCAGATGGGCCCTTAGTCCTGCCTGTAACATTTTCTTCATCAATTCATTTTCCCAGGTATTAGTTCATATCTTTTCAATTCCAGTAAAATTTCCAGAGAACTCCTCTATTCCCACATAGACATACTTACACTTTTTGTTGATGGGTTGACATGGACTTCCCTGAGAAAATGGAACTGACAATTAGAGATTTTACAAAAGCTCTACCACCAGCTCTCCAAATTTATCTGTATCTCTACTTACATATGCTATCTTTTTTTCTTTTTATAAGGGATACATTGTTTTTACTCCCACCTAAGACTAACATCTCAATTTCTGACTATATATTATTCTTTCTAGTTCATACCAGACTGGCATTTTCTTCTTTTTCTGTATATATGACTTGGGCCATTCCCATTCTCATACATACAAACTAAAATATCTCCAATTATAGACATAAATGAATTTTAAAAATCTCCCTCTGTTTGATTCTATTCCAGCCATTTCTCCAATTCTGTGCTCCCATTTACAGCAAAACTCAAGATTGCCTATCTTATGCTGTGAAAAATATGTTTGGGTACAGTTGTTTAAAAAAATGTGTTGTCTGTATTTGTTTGTTTGTTTGTTTGTTTTTCCACTTAAACCCACTGAATGTGAACGTGCAGGTACATAAATCTCAAAAGTCTCCATACAGGGTCAATCCAAAGAGGACATCACTGAGATACATTATGATCAAAGTGTTGAAAATTAAAGAAAAATAGACAATTTGAAAGCAGCAAGGGAAAAGCAATTCATCACATACAAATACCCATAAGACTATACAGTGGCATTCTCAGTAAAAGCCTTGCAGGCTAGAAGAGTATAGTATGGTACACTCAAAGTGGTGAAAAATGAAACAAAACAAAAACCTGCCAACAAAGAATATTTTAACTTATGGTACACTCAAAGTGGTGAAAAACGAAACAAAACAAAACAAAACAAAAACAACAAAAAACAAAAACAAAAACAAAAAACAAAACAAAAAACTGCCAACAAAGAATACTTTAACTAAATAAACTCTCCTATAGGAGGTATAAAGGAGAGATCAAGACTTTTCCAAACAAAAGCTGAAGAAATTCATCTCTACTAGACTTGCCTTGCAATAAATAGTAAAAGGACTTGCCCAAGCTAAAATGATACAATAGTTATTAGTAACATGAAAACATGTGAAAGTATAAAACTGGTAAAAACAAATACATAGTCAAATTTAGAATACTTTAATAATGTAAAGTGTTAAATAAATCACTTTTAATTCTAGTATAAAGCATAATAACAAAAGCATCAAAAAACCATAGTTACAACAGTTTGTTAATGGATACACAATATTAAAAAATGTAAATTGTGATATCAGAAACACAAAATATGGAGAGGGTAGTAAAAGTATAGAGTTTTGTTATTAGCTTAATATAAATTAGTATAACTATAAAATGTCCTATGTAAGTTTCATCATAGCCACAAAGCAGAAAGCTATAATAAATAAACAAAATATAAAAAGAAAGGACACAAAACATATAACTATAGAAAATTATCAAATCTCGAAGGAAGACAGTAAGATAATTAGAAAGGAACTACAAAACAATCTGAAAACAATTAGCAAAATGAAATCCTAACCTACCATTAATTACTTTAATTGTAAATGAATAGTCAAGACATAAAGTGACTGAAATGTTATGAAGACATGACCCAACTATATGCTGCATACTATTCTGCAATTATGTGGTACATATATTCATTTTTAAAGCCACATATAAATAGTAAGTGAAGGAAAGGAAACAGATATTCCATGCAAATGGAAAACGAAGCAGAGCAGAGGTGCCTACATTTATATCACACAAAATAGACTTGAACTCAAAAACTGTAACAAAAAACAAAAAGTCATTATATAATGACAAAAGGGTCAACTCATCAAAAAGTATAACAAGGGTAAATATATGCACCCAACATTGGGACACCTAAATATACTAAGCAAATACAATGAGATCTGAAGGAAGAAGTAGACAACTATACAATAATAGTAGGGAATTTTAATACTCCACTTCCAACAATGGATACATTATCCAGACAGAAAATCAACCGGGAAATGTTGGACTTGAACTGTACTGTAGACTAAATGGTTCTAGCAGACATAAACAGAACATTGCAGCAGAATATACATTCTTTTAAGCACACGTGGGTCATTCCATCGGATACATCATATATTAGGCTGTAAAACAAGTCCTAACAAATTTAAGAGCATTGAAATCATAGCAACTATTTTTTTCTGACAACAATGGTGTGGAACTTGAAATCAATAACAGCAGGAAAACTGGAAAATTAACAATAAGTGGAAATTAAGCAACACACTCCTAAACAACATATGCATTTGTGATGAAATCAAAAGGAAAATAAAAAAATATATATCTTGGGACAAATGAAATTGGAAACACAGCATATGAAAACTCATGGGATGCAACAAAATAGTGCTAAGAAGGAAGTTTATAGTGATAAATGCCTACATTAAAAAAGAAAGAGATCTCAAATAAACAATTTAACTTTAAACCCCAAGGAACTAAAAAAAAAAGAACAAACTAAGTCCAAAGTTAGAAAAAGATAGGAAATAACTGCTGGAGGAGAAATGAATAAAATGAAGATTAGAAAAAAACCAAAGAAAAGATCAATGAAACTAAAAAGTTGATTTTTTGAAAAGCTAGACTACCCAAGAAAAAAATAAAGACAAATAAATAACATTATAAATAAAAGAGGAGACATCATAATTGACACTACATAAATGCAAAGGACCATAAGATACTACTATGGAAAATTATATCCCAATGAATTTGATAACCTAGGAGAAATGGATAAATTCCTAGAAATATACAGCCTACCAGACTGAATCATGAAGAAATAGTAAATCTGAAAGCATCAGTAATAAGTAAGGATATTAAATTAGTAATTAAAAATCTCCAAGTGAAGAAAAGCCCAGGACCAGATGACACTAGTAAAGTCATTTTTATATACTAATAGCAAACTGTCTAAAAAGGAAAAGAAAACAATGTCAATCACATTAGTATCAAAACTAATAAAATATTTAAGGACAAATTTAACCAAAGGACAGTAAAATCTGAACATTGAATACTAACCCACTAATGATAGAATTTGAAGAAGACACAAATTAATGGAAGGATATTTCATGTTCACGAATTGAATGAATACTGTTTAAATGCCCACAGTACCAAAGCTAGCTACAAGTTCAATATGATCTCCATAAAAATTGCAATGGCATTTTCACAGAAACAGAAAATAAAATTATACTAAAATTTGTGTAGAACCACAAAAGACTTCAAATAGCCAAATTCATCTTTAAAAAGGGGAACAAAGCTGAGGTATCAGACTTCCTGATTCAAATTGTATTACATAGCTATAGAATTCAAAATAGTATGGCTCTGGCATAAAAACAGATACTTAGACAAATGAAACAGAATACAGAGTCCAGAAATAATCTTATGCACATATGATCACCTAATATTCAACAACAACAAAAAAAGTGACAAGAATACATAATGAAGAAAATGAGAAGGACAAACAGTGTATGTTCTCATTCATTTGGGGAATATGAATAATAGTGAAAGGGAATATAAAGGAAGGGAGAAGAAATGTTGGGAAATATCAGGAAGGGAGACAGAACATAAAGACTCCTAACTCTGGGAAACGAACTAGGGGTGGTGGAAGGGGAGGAGGGCGGGTGTTGGAGGGGAATGGGTGACGGGCACTGAGGTGGACACTTGACGGGATGAGCACTGGGTGTTTTTCTGTATGTTGGTAAATTGAACACCAATAAAAATTAATTAAAAAAAAAAAAAAAGAAAATGTAGTCCCTTCAACAAATGGTGTTTTGAAAACTACATACATACATTCAAAATAATGAAATTGGACTCTTTCATCATACACAAATCTCAACTGAAAATGGATCAAAGGCTTAAACCGAAGACCCCCAAACCATAAAATGCAAAGAATAAAACATAGGGAAACAGTTCCCTATATTGATCTTTGCAATTGTTTCTTCAATATAACATCAAAAACACAGACAAAATGATGAAAAATAAACAAACAGGACTACATAAAAGTAAAATATTTCTGAAGAGTAAAGAAAATAATCAACAAATGAAAAGGTAATCTACACAATAGGAGGAAATGTTTGCAAATTATCTGCGCGCTCAACGACATCACCAGTCAAAGAAATGTAAATCAAAACCACAATGAGATATCACCTCACATCTTCTAGGATGGCTATTATCAAATGTATAAAAGATAACAAGTGGTGAGGATGTGGAGAAACGGAAACCATGGTGCACTGTTGGGGGAATATAAATTGGTACAGTCATTATGGAAACAGTATGGAGGTTACTCAAGAAATTAAAAATAGAACTACAACATGACCAAGAAATTCAACTTCTGGATATATGTATAAAGGAAATGTATAAAGGAAATGAAAGCAGTATCTTTAAAAGACGGTTTAGCATCGCCTTCAGCCCAGGGCATGATCCTGGAGACCCGGGATGGGATCGAGTCCCACTAAGGTTCGCTGCATGGAGCCTGCTTCTCCCTCTGCCTGTGTCTCTGCCTCGCTCTCTCTCTTTCTCTCTCTTTCTCTGTGTCTCTCAGGAATAAATGAATAAAATGTTTTTAAAAAAAGATATCTGTACTCCCATGTTCAATGAATTATTATTCACAACAGACAAGATACACAAGTATATCCTAAGTGTCCATCTACAGATGAATGTATAAGAAAATTTTCTACACACACACACACACACAATGGAATATTAGAAGAAGGAAATCCTGCCATTAGTGACAACATAGATGAACCACTTGGAAGACATTATGCTAAGTGAAATAAGACAGGCACAGAAAGACAAATAGCATGTGATCTCACTTATATGTTCAGTCTAGAAAGTCAAACTCATAGAAACAGAGAATAGAAGGGTGTTCACCAGTGGTGGGGAAAATCAAGAGATTTGGTCAACTGGTATAAATTTTCAGTTATGAGATGAATAAGTTCTAGAGACCTAATGTACAGCACAGTGACTATATAGCTAATATGTTATAAAATGGAAATTTGCTAAGAGAGTAGATCTTAAACTTTTTTTGTCACACACACAAATGGTAACTACATGAGGTGATGAATTGTTAATGCCTCTATACCTCAGTAAAGCTGGAAAAATAATTATAGTAGGCCACATATGATATACTATGTAGCCATTAAAAATGTAAAAAGAAAACAAAAAACAAAAACTGCACTGAGTTCCTTCTCTCCACTAGAACTCCTCTAATCAAGGTCGCTGGGAACTCTACCCAGTTAAATTCAATGGCTATGTTTCCATAATTTTCAATTTCATTAGTACATCATATATATTTCTTTAAAATACTTCAAATTTCATGAAAAGTACACATTCTCTTGATTCTCCTTCTACCTTGTAGGTCACTTCTTCAGTCTTGCAGATTCCTTTACATCTTCCCTACTTCTAAGTGGTATGGTTGTCCTCAAGTCTCAGCTCTTGACCTCTTTCCCATGTTCCTTTACAATTACTATGTGATCTCATTGGGTTTTGTGGTTTTAAATACCACCTGTCTAATTGATAACTCAGAAAACTCCCCATATTTACAGCTCAGATGTTGATCCATATATCACTTTCCTATTAGACATTTTCATTTGAATGTTTAATAGGTATCTTAAACTTAACATGTCCAAAACCAAATGCTTAATTTTCCCTTCCAAACCTGATGCTACTACAGTCTACCCCTTTTCAATACATTACATTTCTACTCATTCTTTTTCTCAGGGTTAAAAGTCATCCCTGAATTTTCCCTTCCTCTTGCATTAATTCATCAGCAAATCTCAATGGGTCTATCATCAAAGCATAACTGAACTTGTGTACTTCTAACTACCTCCCCTAATACCACCTTGGGCCAAATCCACCATTATCCTTTGCCTGGATTGGTAGAGTGACAAAAGTCGTGTTAATGTTTATACCATTTCTCCACAGCACTGCATTCTCTACAAAGCAGTCAGAGGAATCCAGTTAAAGTTAAGAGTCAAGTAAAAACATTCATCTGATCAAATGCTCTTGTACCTTACATGTCACTCCGAGTAAAATTCAGTCTTGTAAAGACCTACTGATTTGTGGCCTACAGAGCCACATGATTTGGCCACAGTCTTGATTCTAACTCAGTCTATTACCAATTTCTCCTCCCTTACAGGCCGCCTTGCTATTCTTTAAACATGTCAAATTTGAATAGTCTTCAGGGTGGGATGGCCTTTGCTCTCTATTTGTGTTTATGCTCTAGATATCTCCCTGCACAACCCTCCCCCACCTCCTTCAGTTCTCTATTCCATGTCACCTTGTTAGAGTACTTCATTACCTTTCCTGATCTCCCTATCAAAAAGACAACTTCCAAATGTATTTTTCTATATTTTTTACCCAACACTGTTTTCTTCATAGCATTTATCACCATATGACATATTATATATTTGTGGGGGTTTTTTTAGCATCTATTTCCATTCTCATAATATTAAGTTCATGAAAGCAGGGATTTTTTTTCCCATTTTGTTCACTGTTCTGTCTATTGTCTAGTTTTCTACATTAAGAGGATGAGTGAAATAAATGAAACAAATAATATCGTGAAAATAGTGGGGTTTTTACCTGTTAGGAACATATTCATTTTGGCTTGATATATCCATGTGGATATGGAATTACTCTCAGTTTTATCTATAAGACTTTAGTTTGCTCACTAACTTCTCTGTTAAGAGTACTTACTAGTAAGTTTGAACTAATCAATTTTTATTTACGAGTCTTTTGAGGAAAAGCCATGGGAATAGTGCCTGGAACACAGAAAGCCCTCCATAAGTTTTGGCTCCTATCATTGCTATTACTATTAAATATATAAAAAATAAATCATTCCACAGTTCAACTGAATATTTTTTCAATCATATGTACAATGCTGATAATGCAATTGATTGAATGCTCCAGAATCTTGCTATACAATTTCTAAAAGCATATTCTTGATAAAAATATCTTGCAAGAGAAAAGATGCAGTTATGAGATCCTGGCCATGTAAAAGAATTTAATAGATAAATTGCTGCTTGCTTATAATTAGCCAGTGATGTGAAATAAGATAAAATGCATGGCAATATATCCTATTTTCTTGTGAGCTTTCGGAAATGCAACAGACTTTCCTTCAGCAACTCTATCATTATCAGGATAATTCAAGCTGAATAAATTATAATTTATTTCTCTATAATAATCACTGCTAGCAAGCAGCAGTCTGCACTTTAAATAGTTACCCGAGTTTTTTTCCTTTGTTATTCAACATTTCAGAATAATTTATACGTATGTATGTATGTATACATATATATTTGTATGTATATGTAAGTATATATGTGTGTGTATGTGTATACATGTGTATATGTATGGTTACAGGTATTTACTAATAAAATATTACCAAATGGAAAGAAAACAACAAATTTAATTAAATATATTAAAACTAAGTTTTCCTTTTATATATCATCATCAAAATATATAACAGAAGGTGGGGAAACAAGCATTAGGTCAGTCTTAGATTCAGATACCATCTCTAGCATCTGTTTTGAGACCACAGATAAGTACAAAGTTTGAATTATTCTGAGTTTCCTTATCTGCAAAATTACTGCATTTAATTTTTTTACACATGGTGTGATTATTTAATGTAGTAATAATATAGGTACTTAAAATAGTACTTGGCATATAATAAAAGATCAATGCATGGAAACGAAAGTAATTCAATGAACTCAAAGAGACAATCTACTTTCAGGAAACTCACAATCAGAGTTGTGCCCCGGGGGGGCTCAGTCAGTTGAGCATCTGTGTAAGGCTAAAGTCATGATCCTGGGGATCCTGGGATCAAGCACCCTCCACCCAGTTGGGCTGCCTGCTCAATGGGGAGCCAGCTTCTCCCTCTTCTTCTGAGCCTCCCCCACTTGTACTCTCTTTCTCTCAAACAAATAAGTAAAATATTTTTTAAAATAGAAACTGATAGAGAAAAGAAATTAGTCTAATACTGATTTACATTTATTAATCAAATTTTTAAAAATCTTTCAATCTTTTTTTAATTGTATTATTATTTTAATTTCAGTGTAGTCAACTTGCAATGTTGTATTAGTTTCAGGTGTGCAATACTGTGATTCAGCAATACCTCCAACTTCTTTTAAAGCAAATAAGCTAGCCAGTGTTTCTCAGCCAAAGTGTTGAGTAGAAGCCACACAATAGCTATTATGGCACATCCCTAGAAAACTTTCTTATGATGTTCTGATGGTTGAATGCCAAAGTGAGGACAACAATTTGGAGGAAACTTTTGTATTGTGTTTTCTTCCAAACAATTGAAAAAGCTTATCAGATGGAATAAAAATTTAAGTTCAAAATTTGACCCAAAGTACCAGTACTGTTCCTAATGTGGCTCTAGTTAAAGAAAGTTAAGACACTGTTTTTATGACCTTATTTGAATGTTGGAAATGTTTACTGAGCAGTAAAATGTAATGCAAAATTGCTTCCACATTAGAAATTCTGATAAAAGTTATGTTAACAGGAATTAAAATTACTGTTATGATTAAGAGTTAAAAGTACAATATTCTAGAATCCAGGAAAATCTCAGCTATGACAGGAAAAAGCAATTTATAAATAATTTTCATTTATTAAAAAACTAAATAGTAGAATGTTGTAGGATATCTGTTTTGCATTTTGGGGTACAGAATAATTTAATTTTGACCATCTACATATTTGTTACATTTAATTTTTTAATTTAATTTTCTAAAGGTTGATAAAATGTATTTTATTAGGATATAAATTGGCTTGTAAACAATTTCTTCTTGTAGTTACAATTATAAAAGTGTATAAAACATTTAAGAAACAATGCGTACTACTTATGAATAAGTTGGGAAAGGAGAGAAAAAAGAAGAAAGTGAGGAAGGAAGAGAGAGGGGAAAAAGTAAGATGAAAGGAAAAGGAAAAGGGAAAAAAAGGAAGGAAGGAAAGAGACAAAAAGGCCAATTCTTTCTTTATTTAAAATGCCATAAACTTAAAATTAATGGAGTCATAATTAATGATATTATATCATATCTAACAAAACCCCCAAACACAAGGACAACAGAGAAGAAAGTGTTAATAGATTTTTAGGTGTGACAGATTTCAAGTACACCTGCTTATCTGCATGTGACAAGTTCATTTATCAAAACAAAGCTCATTTCCGTAGCCTGTGCTATTGTACTCTATGTCATAGACCATGGGGGTTCAGGATGCCCTACAAATGTGTTTGCTCTAAGCAAGTATGAAAAATGCAGCTTACCTAGTTAAGCCTTAGAAAGACAACTTCAAACGATTGGAATAAAAAGATTTAACACCATCCTAAGATTTTACTTTCCTTTATTTTCCTCATGAATATCTAGATATACACAAAATAAAAGCATTGCATTTCTAAAACTGTTTTATTTTGTTCCCCCATAAGAACAAATTTAAAAAAAAAAACTATTTCAAGCATTACCAGCCATGAAAACTAGTCTATGAAACCACAGAAAAGAATAACTTCTAAGAATCAAAAAAACAAAAGAAATAAATATTTTAGATATCATTTATGAAACAAATTACTATACTTATTCTACGTGATCTGTATGACTTTGCCATCCCTACCCCAACTTATGTAAGATTTTAAAACAATCAGTGATCCTTATACCTCAAGTAACAATTTTTATTTTTTTTTTAAGATTTTATTTATTTATTCATGAGAGACACGGAGATTGAGAGAGCGGCAGAGACACAGACAGAGGGAGAAGCAGTCTCCATGCAGGGAGCTGATGTGGGACTTGATCCCTGTCTCCAGGATCACATCCTGGGCTGAAGGCGGCACTAAACCACTGAGCCACCCGGGCTGCCCTCAAGTAACAATTTTTAGATAATGTCTTTTTCCAAATGATCTTAATAGTGTCTATTATTATGACTTTCAATAAGATCACTCACATGTACAATGAGTAGATGGTTGGAAAATAAACATGAGCACAAGCAGGAATAAAATAATTAGAATTTTTGATGTTAAAAGCAAAAAACACACCCTTTACTTGAAACCTGAAAAAATGTAGTGAGTGCTTCTCAAGACTCTGCTTGTGACTCCACCTGATATTCAGTAGGCTCTTCATGAGAGGCAGCATGCTATAATACAAAGAACATGGATTATTAGCAATGATAACAAAGACTAAAGCCCAGATCTTCTAATTACCATGTATAGTTATTATTATCCAATTACTACCTATATAACTCAAAGAAGATAGAGTAAACACCTAGCACAGTGCCTGGGTATAATAAATTAGTAATGCTAAACAAAGGATGGCACCACTTCACTGTGAAACAAACCTGGCACAAAAATTATAAATAAAATTAAAGATTAAATAAATAAAATTAAAGATTAAATAAAAATTTATTATGAAATTTCAGTCTCATAAATCAAAAGAGGGTAATTATTGCTTCAAATATGATTAAACAGGGATCCCTGGGTGGCGCAGCGGTTTGGCGCCTGCCTTTGGCCCAGGGTGCGATCCTGGAGACCCGGGATCGAATCCCACATCCCGCTCCTGGTGCATGGAGCCTGCTTCTCCCTCTGCCTGTGTCTCTGCCTTTCTCTCTCTCTCTTTCTCTCTGTGACTATCATAAAAAAAAAAAAAATTAAAAAAAAATATGATTAAACAACTCAAATATTAATGGTATAGGAATCCTTTAATATACTCCTTTTTATGTTACAACATGACCGTCGGCTTAAGACCAACTTTTTGGGGGTATCTAGGTGGCTCAGTCAGTTAAGCCTCCAACTCTTGGTTTCAGCTCATGTCATGATCTCATGGTTGTGAGATCAAGCTTTGTCTGTGTCAGGCTTTGTGCTGGGTGTGGATCCTCTTAAGATGCTCTCTCCCTCTGCTCCTCCCTGCCCCACTCTTGAGTTATTCCTCTCTCTCTCTCTCTCAAAAAAGAAAAAGACCAACTTTTTCTTTTTCTTCTAACACATTGAAAGCAGTTTAGCAGTTTCATAACAATAGCATTAGAAATTTCACGCTATTGCTTTTACAAGTAAATGTATAATTAATTATATCATTTGGGGTATAACCTGTTCAATGTGTTTACAGTTTGTATACATTTGGCTTTGAAATACAAGCTTACCCCAGAAAGAAGAGATTACATAAGAGAAAACTATTATTATTTTTTAATTCCAGTATAATTAATATAGAGTGTTATAATAGTTTTAAGTGTACAATATAGTGATATAGCAATTCTGTACATTATTCAGTGCTCATGATTATAAGTTTACTCCCATTTTAAAAAGGATTCATTAGGTGCAGAATCTTGTCAATGGTTTTCCATTTTGGCCTTTTCATCTTAGTACTAGAACCTCTTATTTCCTTCACAAATATAAAAAATATTAACATAGATTTCAAGGAGAAGAATGAATTCATTTTATCATGGTGAAGGATACATATCATAAAATTTATCACTTTAATAAACTTTTTTGAATGTACAGTTTTGTGAAATTAAGTACATTACATTGTGTGTAACCATCACTAGCATCCATTTCTAGAACCTTTCATAATCCCAGACTGAAACCCTATACCCATTAAACAATAACACCAAGATGCCTGGTGATCTTGTTAAAGTGCTAAATCTGATTCCCCAAGCCTAAGATGAGCATTAGGTCATACATCTCTCCCATGCTCCCAGGTGATGCCAATGCTACCGGTCTGCAGAACTTATTTTGAAAATTAGAGTTCTAGGGATGCCTGGGTGGCTCCAGCGGTTAAGTGTCTGCCCTCAGCTCAGGGTATGATCCCAGAGTCCTCTGATCAAGTCTCACATCAGGCTCCCTGCATGGAGACTGCTTCTCCCTCTGCCTATGTCTCTGCCTCTCTCTCTCTCTGTGACTTTCATGAATAAATAAATAAAATCTTTTAAAAAAAGAAAATTAAAGCTCTAGAAAGTTATACAGTTGACACTTCAAGTGAGCAACATAATTTCCAATCACAAGATTTAAAGGTTTTCTTCAATTTACAAATGTAAATGTTATGGATGAATCAAACTGTATTTTCCCATTAATTTCATAATATCAGAAATGCATGTTATGGAAAAAACAAATGAGTTGTGAATTTTCTCCAAATCCCTAAGAATAGGTAACATTATGATCTAATTGGGGCTTTCCAGATGCTATATAAAGCATCTCTACTTGTCACAGACTCCAGGAATATTATTGGAGTTTGAAGGTCCCAAGGTGCAAATAGCAGAATAGTTTAGAGTGTGACCTGGATCTGCTGTTCTGGTAGTCTTATGGGTTACTAGATAAATGTGTTATAGCAACACTTCAACAGCAACATGTATTATCTTCAATATATTCGGAGACTCTTCAAGTATTTGGCCTGAAGCTTAATAGTAGATGATATAACGTACATAACTTCAAATTCACTGTGGCGTTGTATATGCTCTAGACAAATAAGCTCCCCAAGACTTTGGTGAGGTGTCAGGACTCTGAATATAGGTTTCTTTTCCTACCTCTGGGCATGCAAATGTCTTAGTAAGGTATCTATGATACCACCCCCTGTTCATAAGATCTAATCATCATGATATAATCAATATACTGGAATAGTATGATGTTGTGGGATGTAAAGACAATTAAGATCTCTTCAGACTGCTTTACAACAGAGAACAAAAAAAGAGAAACAATCCTGAGTTGAATCAGTACCATAAAAATATACTATTGACTCAGCTAAGTAAAAGTAAATTTCTTCTGGCAATCTTTATAAATAAGCATAGAGGAATGTAAACAACTGCCAGATTGATAATTGTACATCAGTTACCTGAAGTTGCATTGTTTTGCTCCATTAAATATACTATTTTTGGAACTTCAGTGACAGTGGGATCACCTCATAGGTTTGCAACCATCCACAGGTGTTCTCCAAGATATACCTACTTTTTTCACAGGCTAATCATGACAGGTAAGTAGAAATAGTGGTCAAAATCACTTCCACCTCACCTCATTTCTACAATTCCTTCAGGAAAGCAATGTTGCTATAGCTATACCATGCTTCCACCTAGTCCTTTCCAAAATAATGGCCCTTGGTGCATGGGGTGCCAATGTGGGAATTAGGCCTATTGCTGAGAATATCTATTCCATTTACTGCTTAAGAACTGAACAATAACTACAGGGTGGTTCTGAGCTTTGAGAATTGACTATAACCTGTGTGTATGCCCTACTTATCACCTAAATGCCAAAATCTTCCATTTCTACAATTCTAACATAACATGGTCCTATATAGAATAAGTAATAGTATCATAATAATGTGTTTTTCTTTTAGATATTGCATTAATATATCAACAAAAACTAACATGAATATTTATTTGAGAGTTATGTCTCATTTTAATTATGAAATAATAATAAGATACATTTACATTTGTTTACTCTATATTATTCAACTTTCTTTTTCTATGAATAGAAAACACAAATCTTATAGTGAGGGCAACCCTGGTGGCGCAGCGGTTTAGCACCGCCTGCAGCCCAGGGTGTGGTCCTGGAGACCCTGGATCGAGTCCCATGTCAGGCTCTCTGCATGGAGCCTGCTTCTCCTTCTGCCTGTGTCTCTGCCTCTCATTCTCTCTCTGTGCCTCTATGAATAAATAAATAAAATCTTAAAAAAAATCTTAAAGTGAGCTTCAAAGACTGTCCCACAAAATAGATTTCCAAATAAAATTCTCAATGTATATAGCAATTAATCTTATTTTTACTACATTGGAATTGGTGCTGGGTGATGTGATGATATGCAGGAGAAAAAGGTGCACGTTGATGACATATTTTGGAAAAGAGAAAATGAAGTTATATTTCAACTAAAATTAATTATTATGAGAAATATGTAATGTGAAAGACCTGGAGTGTCACTAAAAATGTTTCAGATTTTCTAAAAGAATAACATCAAGAAAATAGATTTATGACTGGAAAAAATATTATTTGGATTTTCCATATAATCTTAATCATTGTAGCAGTGTTTTCAGTAACTACATCCAGTTCATTAAATTCTCCCTCTAACAAAATGCTTTAGTATCAGATTTTGTATAGTGAAAACATAAATACTAGAGAAAAACTAGAAGTAATCTCATCACATTATGATCCTAAAACACATTCTGAGGATAGAAATATTTTGCTTCTATTATATTAATAAATCTGGATTAAATTCATATCAACTTAAAGACATTAACAAAAAAATTTCTTAACTGTATACTAATTTATATACAAAACTATCAATTATCCTGAATTACCTTTCCATAAAGATTATTTCCACTTAAAAATGTAATGGGTAAATTAAATTATATTTTCCCATAATCATCATAATTTCAGAAATACATATTATGGAAAAACAAAATTTAATTGGAAGATAATGAATACAGTACTTAAAAACTATTAATGGTATTTCTGAACATCTGCCTTTGTACCTTCAATAAATTCTCCAGAGTTCTAGGTAAACATAGAAAGATTAGAAACATAGAAAGTATAATTTAACATCCAGAGCACTATAAACATGTAAATAAATTCTATTTTTTAGATTAATTGAGCAATTTATTTTCATATTAAGTATATGATAATTGAAGTTACATTTATCAATCTTAATATAATCTTTATTGACTTGAATATCTTAAAATATAAATTAAATGGAATACCATTATATTTATTTTTCTTCTGAAGGTTTCCTGATAGTAATCACTGGATAAAGACTTAATTATAAATGTATGAATTAAGGAGGCAATGTTTAAATTAGAAAACCAAATGACTTCTGAGAAAAATACAGCAATTATACCAACTAGGTAAATGAGAAACTAGCTCCAGAGTATTTTCCCTAGCTAGAGCAAGGTCAGAAGAATTATTTTCTGAACGGGCTGAAGAGTAAATACTTGAGGCTTTATAGGCCATGGAGTGTCTTTTGCAGAAATCAGAATCACCTTGCCACCGTAGGGAGTTAACAGCCATAGACATATGAGCATGATTCCATTCCAACAAAACTTGATTTCCAAAACAGGCAAAGGCTGGATTTGCTTTATGGGACATGATTTGTGAACCTCTGAGTTAGAATAAAAAGAAACAAGTCTGCAGCTTTTTAAGGATTTTAGAATTGTCAGTACAAGGCAATAAGAAAAAAATATAAAATATGAAAATATATTACCCTATTTGCAATAGACACTCTGGAATCAAGTTCATGTTATTTCCAATGTTCAACCTTTTTATTCTAAACTTAATGTTATTATCAAAGTAAAATGTTGTTTGCAAATAGCACATGTCAACAAATATCAGCTGATGACACACCCCTTGAGAACTTCATTAAGTATAAAAGCAAAATTTAGTAACAGAGTAATATCCCAGCCAATGATGCCATGATCAAACCACTTCAAAGTAACAGAAACAAGTTTGTTTGGGGCTTTAGTGTGTACTATTTAACACATACCTGAGTACCAATGCCACATGAACCAAAATAAGTACCTCTAAAACTCTCTGGCTTTTAACTATACTTTTCTAGCTTTTGTATCATGAGTGGAAGTAAGCCCAAAAAGATTTCCTGTTCAATGAAAAAAATATTTTTGCATAAGATATTTGTCCAAGAACAGGGAAAAATATACCAGGAATGTAACCTTCAGATGAATAAACCTTTTGTTATCTATTCTCCTCTACACAGCACTGGTGAGTCAGCACCATGAATACCACACAGAAGTACACATCAAACAGTTATGGATGAACAGCAATTGAATGATGGCATCTTAAAATATGGGAAAATCAATTCTATCTTTTACCTTTTAAAAGAGATTTCTAAGAACTAGACTTCAGAAAAACTTTCAAGTGAAATCAGAACAGGCAATTACAGTGTCTCAGAATGTCTGATCATCTGCTTGTCCTCTAAAAGTAACTGGAAAACATCAGTAATTATATATATTCTGAGAAAAAATATATACATGATATAGATGTTTTATCAGACCCATGAAAGTATTAACATCAATAAACTAAAAATAAGCCTTAAAAAGGGAGAAAAAATTAACATTTCTTTTGGTAATTTTATGAGTGCTATAAACTCAAATAGACAAATGGTCCCCTAAATTTTTTCACATGAATGAGAAGATAAAGGAAAATTTCTTAAATCCATTTTAGAAAATCCATTTTTTATTAGAAGTGAACACAATAATTATATTTTTCTGGGTTTACAAATTATGAGAATAACAATAAACTATTTAGAAAACTCTGAAAAGTTTCAGCACTGCTCCAACAAGAATTCCAATGGCTCACGGTTTTATTTGCTAAACAATAAAAACCCATAAGAAGTGGCAAAACTACCACTAAACCTAGTTTCACACACACACACACACACACACACAGTGGGCATGGATATATGACTGTAAACCACAACATTTGACTAAAGGCTTTGTTTGGTTCATTAGACATCTCTTACTCTCTAATCTTGAGATATTTAATTTATAGCATTGCTTTCCTAGGCAATTGTCTCATTCTTCAGAAAGTTTTCCACACTTGGTAAGAAATCCTTCTACCACTTCAGGATGACAGGAGTCTTGTAGTCTGTGATCTTAAAAACAGAGATAATTTTTGCTGGCACTTGTTGTAAACCACACAAAAGGACTGTGGTCCTGCTTGAGTAAATTGCCCATTGCTAGAAAATTGTTCCTCCAGAGAGTAGGAGGACTTGGGTCAATTAACCTCCTCATTTCCCTACATGCAGTTTATCAAATTCATTTCAAATTCATTCGGATAGAGATGCAGATTCCTTACATCTTTCCTTTCCTGTGTCTCTGTTCAAGTTTCCCTTTCAGTTTCTCAAAATCTACTATCCCTGTTTTGGTCATTCCATTTGTAGGCACTTGGGATTTGAGTTTTGCTACTTTGTCTGCCTAGGTTTTCTTTAGATCTGAGTAATCAGGTATAATTTGTGTATTTTCCAGACGTGTCATTTAGGAACACACTTAGGTTGTTCCTCAATCCTTTCCTTCAGTCATAAGTCAGGTCCACCATATCTGGGAGCCAGGTCCAGGTTACCCAAAAAAAGACATGAACATGAATTCAGTTTCTCTTCTAATTTTGCTCTCTCTAACAGTTTTTTTTGTGTGTGTGTAAATCATTCTTGCCGTTTTTATAACAGGTTTGTCAATGAATTAAGCAGATTTTGTTGCCCAGAAGTTGATGACAAATATACCCTCCATTCTTCCATTCTCCATTCATCACATATTTTAGTCAAAGTGAAACACCCTCATAGATACAAATGACTAAAATATCTTTGCCGGTATATATAGATTAAAATATATATATACATATATATGGGCTATATATATACACATATAGGCTATATATATGTATATATACCAAAAAATAAATAACATTCAGTGTTATACCAGTTTCAGATGTATAATATGGTGATTCAACAATTCTATGCATTACTCAGTGCTGGTCATAAGTATAATCATATCCCCTTCCCTTATTTCATCCATCCTCCTACACATCTCCTCTTTGGTAATTATCAGCTTGTTCTTTGTAGTTGAGTCTATTTTTTGGTTTGACTCTTTTTTCCTTTGTTCATTTGTTTCTTAAATTCCACATATGATTGAAATCATATGGTATGGATTAAGAATATATATGTTGAGCTTTATCATGAAAATTTGAAAGATCAGTTTTCTCTATTCACCTTCTACCTGACACTATGCAACCAGGAAGTATTATATACTAAAATTAATTTTTTTCTTGATGGTAATTTTAAAAATGTCTTAAGATTACTCTTCTCATTTTATACTTCCTACCCATATGTAAATGTAATTGCTTATTCTTAAATTATATGTGCTAAGCAAAATAAAAAATGCTCAGTAGTATCTACTTGTGATTAAGAAAACTCAAGAAAAAAAAACTCACCATATTCCTAAATACTCTTTAGCTTACATCTACCCATATTCATGGTTGTTATTTCTTAGTTGATATGTTTTCATTACATATTACATACTGTTTCTGGTGGGAGAATGAGGCTGGTGAGGTTTAAATAATCTTTGAGGATTCGGACTTTCCTTAAAGATCCTAGGGGTGAAAAACAAGTCACAGTGGGTACCTCATTTCTCCTTTTCTTTCCCTTCCCAAAATATCCCCCTGTATATCTGAATGGGTGAACACACAGAAGTTACAGAAATGTTTCAGAGAGGGAAAAATGTGAGATAGAGGTGCAGTTTTCTCTAAGTCATTCTGGAATAGTCACTGGTGTTCATTCATTTACAGGTCACTATTTGGGTAACAATGAGGCACTGACACTATTCTAAATAATCAATTCAGTAGCAAGCACAATAGACAAAAATCCATACTGTCATATGTCCTCCATTCTAGTGGAAGAGACAGTAAATAAACAATAAATAAGCAAGTAAAACAAACAAAACCATTTTAAAGAGGGCTCAGAGAAAGAACGGTTATGAGAGATCTTTGGCAGAAAAGGATTCAGAGAAACCTTCTCAGAACAGGTAATATTTCCACTGAAATTAGAGTGGCAAGAAGTGATTCATGTGAAAATCTGGAGTAGAAAATTCACTGTTTCACATGCACTGTCCTTCATTCTGCCCTTCAAATCTAAAGTGAGTCCAAATTCAGAATCTCTTTACTCCGCTTGGAATTACAGCCCCTCAAGAACTCAGGTGGCTTAGAAGAGAGTGAAAATAATAGATACAGAGAAAGAAGAAAGAAGAAAAGAAAAGGCATGGAAAAGTAGATATTAAATCTATCCAGCAGTGTCGTTAGAGATTGCTATGCTGTGTTGGAGCCACAGAGATATTAAAGATTACTCCTACTTTTCTGAAAGGGAATGAAAATGGATGTTACTATGTAATTAAATGGGAAATATTAATTGGAGTGGCTTATGGGGTTTTTATGGGCTAGTAGATTAGGTCATGGTGGGAATTTACACTTCTTTATGGACAGTTTAAATTAAAGAGAACTATTAGGCATCTACCTGCTGTCATATATGAGCACATTGTTAAATTGGTCATTCATTGCCATCTTAGTTCTTCCTACCAACATCAGAATTTGGCAATAGGAGAATCTGTCCCCTTTACAAGCTTCAGGTGTGTTACCCAACTAATGTATGCCAACTGACACATGAAATTGCCCTAGAGACTATCTTTGGACCAGGCATGGACAAGTGACCTAGATTGGACCAATCAAGCTAAGGGAAAGATCATATATCTCATGAATAGATGGTAACTAACCCTAAAAGTCTCTCATATAGTGAATGACAGGCCACAGAGAAGGCAGGAAAATATTAGTCCTAGATGCAGCTGAATCAACTCACTCTGGAAGCACAGTACCACTGGACTTCTTATTATGTAGAATATTAAACTCCTCTATTGCTTAATTCACTTTGAATGAAGAATTCTGTTACTTGCAGCCAAAGGCTTCCTTAATGATAGACAACCCATTAGATATGAAAGGAATTTGTAATTGTAATCACATTCATCAGTCTTCAAAGGTAATGTATAGGACTTTTATCAATAGATGATTAGAATATATTTTTAATTACACTAAGAATATGAATAGGGATGTGAAAACTGATATATTTTCTAAGAGGTAGATTATTTCCCTCTGACTGAAAGGTATTTCTTATTTCTCTAGATCAGGGTTTTCCCACATTATGCTATTGGCATTTGGGGCTAGATAATTCCCAATTATGGGGGACTGTCCTATTGCCTTCAGAGTGTTTAGCAGAACCCCTGGCTTCCATCCTATCAGTAGGAATTCCCCAGTTATGACAACCACAAATTTTTCCAGATATGATCAAACAAATCCTGAATGATAAAACTGTCTACTGTTCCAAATTACTACAGAGGCATATGAAAAGCAAGTCACTGGTAACAAACAGATTTTCAGTTTCCTTGTGCCTCCAAAGATTTTTTCATATGCCCTTTTTCAGAATAATTTCCAAAAGTCACACTGAAGAGTTGTACAAACAAAAGCAGAAAATATCAACTCTACTTGTTTGGTCCGATGCTAGTAAAGTGGTTTATGGGCTAACCAAATATATGTCTGATTAAGTTCACAAGGTAGCAATGATGATCTCACCCTCCACTTTAGACATGTTCTGCCAACATTTGATACTCTCCACATGCAAGGCAGAGCAATCACTCTTTTTCAAAAAACTAAAAGGACAATTGATTACCGGGTATATCCACACCACAGTTTCAACCCCTAAGGAGGTAATCATTTTAGGATCTATCTTTATATAATGCATTTATAGTCACACAATTTGAGAACATTTAACAACATAAAGAAAATTATAGCTTACTGAGCATGGACTCTCATTTTGTTTAAAAAATAGTAGGCTTAATACTTGCATGTGAAACATGTACAACAAATTATTTTTTTCTAAAATTTTTTCAAATATGTATTTTTTCAAAGGATAAAAACCATCTTTAGTGAACCAGTTAATTCTAACTTTCATCATACTAGCCTATAGCCATATAAAGCTAATTAATACATATGAATGGACTATTTAAATTGACAATAGAAGTGACACAAAGAAAAATTACTTAAATCTATGGACTTGTATGTGTAGATGCAGACATCCCCATTTTCATTACCAGTTTCTTCTATTTTTGCCTTATGAATTATGTCCTTTTTCTAGAGATCTGCAAGGTCACAAAATGAAAAGATAAAAGTCTACTTCTGTGAAATCAGCTCAGAAATTTCACAAAAAGCCTTAAAGTAATAAATCATGACTCAGAGAATGTCAGGAAGTTGAAGTAGTATTCACCTTATTTGAAAGCACATCTTGTTCATTCTGAGAAGTTATAACAAGGCTTTCAGACCTAGCTTCAAATCGACTATCTTTCTCCTCCATTTCTTGGTAGAGAGATGTCATGGAGTTTCTTAATTCTGCTACTCTTCTCTCTATTCCAATAGCAAATTTTTAATCATAACCTGGTAAATATTAAAAGTAGCCAATAGCCATATTTTAGTGTTGAAAATAGCATAGTCCTCTCATTTAAAAAAAATCACTCAAAGGATAGAAATCAGATAAGCATGGTTTCAATGTCTGGAAACAAAATAATAAAAAGAAGAGTTCCATTATACTTATGCAATTGCTATGTTTTAAATATCTAGTCTAAAATTTAAAATTTATTTTCTTAATATTTTCAAGTCATATATTAGATTCAGATATCTTCAAATATATTGTCTTATTTTACATTATGTAAAATAAGTTTCACCCCACTAACCATAGGATAAAGAATGTTGGATACAAGTTAGCAGAGTCAGTAAAAGTAGGAGAATCTTTTGAAACTTACATGACCTTTGGAGAAGTGTAAGACATATTTTTATTTCTTATTCATTATATAAATGCAAAATAAAAATTTAAATGAGCTAAATGGGGAGACTTCAAGGAAAAAGTGAAATATGAAGCATAAATAAGATTTTAATAGTAACAGACTATGAGTGTGTATGTGCATGTGTATGTGGGGAAGAGGATATGGTAAAGATGGAGAGTAAAATAAAATTCCATTTGGAAAGTCAAAGATTGGGGAAACATACATCCAATGCACCCAATAGTAGTAGTCATGGAAGTAGAATTTGGATAATTTAGAGACATTTGGTGGCTGAATGTGCATATAGATGAGTTGAAAAAGAATTCAAGGTTTCAGAACCTATTCCCTTTTGCTTTGTGAACCCATTTGCAGGGGAGATGAGTGTTTAATTTATTTATTTTAGATTTCTTAGATTTCTTGGATTTAGGCAACAGTGAAACATCTATTGGTTATGGGTAAGGAATGGTTATAAAAAATAATAAAAAATTAAGATTATAAGGAAGTTTATTTTCTTTAAAAATTATTTAAATATTGATATTTATTATGTCACAGAGGAATATGTTCAATATTGGATGCTTTACCAATCAAGGAAGCTACATTAAAGAATTATTGTATATAAATGTAAGATAGTTCTTGCTCCAAGAGAAATATATACGCTTAATTCTTGTACTTTAAGATTTATTCTTTAATATCAGTAGATTAATTGGAATTTACAGAATACATGTCAAGATTGCCTGTAAATTTCAGTCTAATTCTAATTGGAAATTCTATTTCTATTTCTATTTCTATTTCTATTTCTATTTCTATTTCTATTTCTAATTCTAATTCTAATTCTAATTCTAATGGAAATTCAGTCTAATTGTAGAAGTAAAAGTCTTCATGCATGTTTTTGGGAATTCTTTAGTGAGCTCAAGTTCTTACACCATTTAACAATGTTTCCCCAGGGATCCTTCGATGCATGTTAGTCACTATGAAATCTAGTCTCTAATCCTACTTTCCCAATAAAACAAGAATCATTAAAAGTATCTAGGAATATAGAAGATTTTGCCTCGTAATTTGAGTGCACAGAGAAGAGGGGTTTACGTTATAAATGCAAATAACTCCGAAACAATTTATTGATAAGCGAATTCATTCTGAACATGTTTTTTGGTTGTTCCATTTAAAAAAAAGTTTACAATAGCTCTTTACATCATCTGGAAACCACCTTTATGGCACCTCATTGACACTTCTCTTCTTCATCTGATGCTATTCAGTAGTAATAAAATTAATAATTAAAACATCTCTTCTGATCATTTCAAATAGAAATGATATTTAACTATATCTGCGTTGGTCTCACTATCTAGTAGTTTATTTTTTCCTTTTTTAAAGATTTATTTATTTTTTATTTATTTATTTATTTATTTATTTATTTATTTATTTATTATGAGACAGAGAGAAAGCAGAGTGAGTGAGAACATGAGTGAGGAAGAAGGGTAGAGGAAGAGGCAGAGCAGGGTCCCCACTGAGCAGGGAGCCCAATGCAGGGTTGATTCCAAACTCAGATCATAACCTGAGCTAAAGGCAGACACTTAACTGACTGAGCCACGCAGGTGCCCCTGGTTTATTTATTTTTTTCTACACAAAGAAAGTCTACTGCCTAAAAGGAATATATGATACGGCAATAATGCCAAGTAGTTCCAGAATAAACTTTACTAACAAAATGTAAAGACATTTTCTAATATTATGACAACACTTGTTTAGAAGTATTTGATTCGGGATCCCTGGGTGGCGCAGCGGTTTTTTCCTGCCTTTGGCCCAGGGCGCGATCCTGGAGACCCGGGATGAAATCCCATGTCGGGCTCCCGGTGCATGGAGCCTGCTTCTTCCTCTGCCTATGTCTCTGCCTCTCTCTCTCTCTCTCTCTCTGTGTGTGTGACTATCATAAAAAAAAAGAAGAAGAAGTATTTGATTCAAGGCTTATTAAATGAACTCCAAAATGTTTCTTTAATTTGCAGTGGGACCATCCATTAAATCCTGATAGCACTCTCGATGATTATGATGACCAAAAAAGCCTAACACATTTAGGAGGCATTTTTTAGGATGTTGGAACTTCCCTTTGAGAACCACTTCATTAAGACAAACATAAGATAGCTTGCATGGAGTGTCTACCTCCACGCCCACCTCAGAGCTTGTCTCTGATGAAAAGCAAAACAGATCTTCTGAGAGGACAAAACTTGAAAAGGCAGATTGGTGGACAAAGACATTTTCTCCATTGTTAGGTAGCAGATATTAGTGATATCTACATAAACTAGGTCTCTGGTTCTTTCTATTTTGATGGGAACTTTTTTGAAAGTATACTGTCTTGTTTTCACACTTTTATATTGAGAAGAGGTAATTTAACTTATTAACACCTTAACATCAGGTGTTAAACACTAATAGACTGCATCTATATATTATTGAAACTAATGCACAATCATCTGGAGACCTACACTTGGAGATGAATTCAGAAAGATATTTTAGGTTATATTACTGGTGTGTGTGTGGGGGGGGAGGTGGTGCATTTTTTGAGGCAAAGAACATTTTTGTATGTGTTTATACAAGAAAAAGAATACATCTGGATGTTGGGTACTCAGAGTGGTGGACCATTATATACATGTCTATTTGTTTTCTAGTAACTACTTCCCATGTATTCCAATAACAGTAGCTGGATTTTGCTAAGGAGTAACTCCCCCTTCTCATTTTCTTTTATATCCTTTGAAAGGGACTGAACTCTAGTGACCACACTCCTGGGCTACAGGAATGTGCAGATAGACCCATTAGATCCAATGGTAGAAGAAGAAATGTATGCTGTGAATTCTGGGTGAGAGAAAATCACGCTGTATTTCAGGATGCCCTAGGAGCTACTAGGAAGGTCCATGTGGTTTGAATTGGGTTTATAAATGTGAAAACTGGAAAGACTTGCAGCGCATACAGGGAAGGTTAAGAACTGCACAGATAGCTACTACATGGATTCATGAAGTACACTCTGCAAAGGGAGAATATATATATAGAGAGAGAAATTGGGCTCTCCATACCCTACAAAGGGCCACCAAATCCTGCACCTTTGAAGCTCAGTTAATTTCTGAGATTTTAACTTCATGAGCTAGTAAATTCCTCTTTCTAAACGAAGTCATTCTGGATTAGACTTTGATCCTTTGCAACAAAAGCAACTGATTCACTTGCTGCTAGATATACCAGAGGAAGTAAGAGCAAATATGTGTGGGAGAAGCAAAATTGTCATGATTCTGGAACAGAACAGAACCTTCAGGGAAAACAACTTGCAGGTTTCTTGACTCATCCTCCGCCTCCTAATAAGGCTTAATAAAAAGTTAATGATGAGCTCAGCCTGCTATCTTATCCTCCTTCCTCACACCCATGGTCCTGACTCACAGATCAAACCTGTTACAAGAGATAGCATTGGTGTGTATGTGTATGGGGTGAGAATGAGGGCAGGGTGAGCAGATATGGCCTTGAATTGCTTAGCTTCTGACTGTCAAAGAAATTCTATCTTTATATGTTTATATACTTGTTATCCAATTTAAAATTTATTAAAAATATTCAGTTATTTAAAAAAATGAATGGAAGAGAATTTTAGAGGAAAACTTATAAAAACTATTGTGTGCAAATCCTATAATTTATAGATGTTCATTCTTCTGCTAAAAACTCACATCTAAATACTTGAAAGTTACAAACCCAGGACACTCA
This sequence comes from Vulpes lagopus, assembly GCF_018345385.1. Taxonomy (NCBI): domain Eukaryota; kingdom Metazoa; phylum Chordata; class Mammalia; order Carnivora; family Canidae; genus Vulpes; species Vulpes lagopus. The sequence continues at coordinate 55,293,205 of NC_054832.1, forward strand.
AAGATGAACTGAGATGTTGATCTGTTTGAACATGTTGGGATGTGGATGAGACTGTGAAATTGCACAAGTTTAAGCTTGGGCTTTAGTGACAGAGCATCCACACTCTGTGCTCATTGCCTCATCTTTTTTTATATAATAAATTTATTTTATTTTTTTAATTAATTTTTATTGGTGTTCAATTTACCAACATACAGAAAAACTCCCAGTGCTCATCCCGTCAAGTGTCCGCCTCAGTGCCCGTCACCCATTCCCCTCCAATAAATTTATTTTTTATTGGTGTTCAATTTACCAACATACAGAATAACACCCAGTGCTCATCCCGTCAAGTGCCCCCCTCAGTGCCCATCACCCATTCACCCCCACCCCCCGCCCTCCTCCCCTTCCACCACCCCTAGTTCATTTCCCAGAGTTAGGAGTCTTCATGTTCTGTCTCCCTTTCTGATATTTCCCACTCATTTCTTCTCCCTTCCCTTATATTCCCTTTCACTATTATTTATATTCCCCAAATGAATGAGAACATATAATGTTTTTCCTTCTCCGATTGACTTACTTCACTCAGCATAATACCCTCCAGTTCCATCCACGTTGAAGCAAATGGTGGGCATTTGTCGTTTCTAATGGCTGAGTAATATTCCATTGTATACATAAACCACATCTTCTTTATCCATTCATCTTTCGATGGACACCGAGGCTCCTTCCACAGTTTGGCTATAGTGGACATTGCTGCTAGAAACATCAGGGTGCAGGTGTCCCGGTGTTTCATTGCATCTGTATCTTTGGGGTAAATCCCCAACAGTGCAATTGCTGGGTCGAAGGGCAGGTCTATTTTTAACTCTTTGAGGAACCTCCACACGGTTTTCCAGAGTGGCTGCACCAGTTCACATTCCCACCAACAGTGTAAGAGGGTTCCCTTTTCTCCGCATCCTCTCCCAACATTTGTGGTGTCCTGCCTTGTTAATTTTCCCCATTCTCCCTGGTGTGAGGTGGTATCTCATTGTGGTTTTGATTTGTATTTCCCTGATGGCAAGTGATGCAGAGCATTTTCTCATGTGCATGTTGGCCATGTCTTCCTCTGTGAGATTTCTCTTCATGTCTTTTGCCCATTTCATGATTGGATTGTTTGTTTCTTTGGTGTTGAGTTTAATAAGTCCTTTATAGATCTTGGAAACTAGCCCTTTATCTGATACGTCACTTGCAACTATCTTCTCCCATTCTGTAGGTTGTCTTTTAGTTTTGTTGACTGTATCCTTTGCTGTGCAAAAGCTTCTTATCTTGATGAAGTCCCAATAGTTCATTTTTGCTTCCATTTCTTTTGCCTTCGTGGATGTATCTTGCAAGAAGTTACTGTGGCTGAGTTCAAAAAGGGTGTTGCCTGTGTTCTCCTCTAGGATTTCATTGCCTCATCTTTGTAATTGCTCTGACTTAACAACTTCCTCTTAGGAAAATTTTCCTCTTTCATATAATTAATCAGTTGAGAACCAACTTGAGTATACTTGCTGGGGAGACACTTGAATCCATACAAGAGCTTTAACAAGTCAAGCTTAACCTCTCCATAGCCCCTCTCTTAACCCTGACGGATAATGGATTTTGGAGCATTCAATTTAGCATTGACTGCTGAGGCTCTGCACCAAAAATATAAAGCTCAACCTCATTAAAGCTATAGAATCCACATAAAACTTTATTGGATTTTAAGTACAATGAATAAAAGACTTGAAGTTGGAAAAACTATTTCTCTATAATTGAATCCTTGGGTTAGCTTCCCAGTTTCCTAAGGGTTCTCTGGACTTCCACATCTTCCACATGAAGATCTTCATGGTGCCCCCTCATGGGTGCTCAGCCATAATATAAGTAGTTTGATGCCAAGCTGCAGCTTCCACAAATAGCCTAAGTTGTTACCTCAAGCTAACTGCGTGATCTTTTGTTTTTGATAAGGCCCTTGTCCAATGACATTTGTTGGTAACCAAAGCCTGAATTTTTCCTACAATCTGGGGGCCTAATAACATGGCTGAAACCCTTCCAAATCTTCACCTAAGGTCAGCCCCTGGCTGAGTCTCTCATGTACTATCCTAAGGCCAGAATTATTTTGAGGCCCTGAGAACTTTAATCAAAATCTGGTAAGTGCAGCTTTTCTTGTATAGAAACAGCAAAGAATCTATTAAAAAAACTTCTCACCTAAGTCATGGTCCTCCCTGAGGCCTAAATTACATAAAGCCTAATGCTTAAACCAGCTCAAAAGAAGTCCATGCACTGCCAAAGTCAAAATGCCCTGGACACGCTAATGTCCAGAGTCCAAAGCCAAAACCATGAACTCAACCCCATGCAGAAGCTTTACTCATTATGTAGATTTTGGTCTCCAATTGCTCCAAAACTCTAATTAAACTAACAGCTCCCAGGCTTCCAATACTGCAGGCCTTCCTTTAATCAAGGGTTATTGCAGTATGTAAGTTATAACCATGGACAAGTAGAAGACAATTTCTCCCAAAGAATAATATGTTCCCGAGAGGAGAAAAGGGATTGTATGTGCGTGCACAGATTCTCCTTCCAAATCAACCAACTTCTTCCCCTGGAAGATGTAAGAAGACATGGAAAGAGTTGAGATATGTTAGCTTTTAGAATCATTATGCATTGAAACACCTCCATACTAGGAAAATTACCTTTCTACTAGTTGGGCATAGTGAAAATTGGTTTTAGTTCTTTTACCTTCATACCTTACCGGTGTAGTGTTTTAGATATTGTAATGTTATAAGAAAATTTGTCAAAATGAATAATTTGTCTGTTTTTATGCATTTATTTAATTTATATATTTTATTAAAATGTTTTCATATTTTATTTTATTTTTTTATTTTCATACTTTAATTCATATATTTTAATGGGTATGTTATAAATCATATAAAAAAGTCAGAGACCAAGAAGTCATTCAAATTTCAGCTCTGTTTTAAAAAGATACATAGCAATCTCTTATCTCTGAGTGGCAGGATTACAAATTACATATAAAATATGTAAATGTTTTGTATTTTATAGTTTTGTATATTTATATATAATTAGATAGAACTTCCCATTTTTAATTAATTTTTTAAATTAATATCTTTTCCAACAAAAATTTTCCAGATTTGTCAATATAACAGTATTTAAAATGAGACATACTAAATGAGCGTCAACCAGGGAAATAACTTACACAGTCCATTCTACAGCTATAGTATTCTCACGTACTCCTTTTACTTCTTAACTTCATTTCAGTTGTAGTTCACGATATTGAGCCTCAGGGTATGCCAACATAATTTAAGATACACGATTAAAAATGAAACACTATTTAAAAATTTTAGTTATATTGATAAATTTTCTTTTCTTTACTCTTTGTAAAGAAGATTTATTTATTTATTTGAGAGAGAGTGTGCTTGTGTGAATGTGGGGAGAGGCAGACGGGGTAGAGAGAGAGAATCCTTAAGCAGACTCCCTACTGAGCATGGAGCCTGATACAAGTATGGATCCTAGGATCCTGAAATCATAACCTTAGCCAAATTCAAGAATTGGACACTAATTCCCTTGAGCCACAAAGGTGCCCCCTTCTTCTCTTTACTCTTAAAAACATATTAACAAAAAAAACATATTAACAAAATTTTAATATGAGCAATGTTTGTTTCACTGGCTGAGAAAATTACGATGTGCTTGCACTGATTATTATATGATTGCATCATATATCTATAGTATATACACACACATATGCACACACCTCACTGAACAGTATGAAGCTCAAGTGCAAATGCTGTGCCATTTAATTTCTTTGAACTCCATATTTTTAAAAATTACAGAATCAAGGTATTTTCAGGTATATATTAAATAATATACTTTTTAATACCCTCTTCTTTCTCAAACTTTTATTTTATAAGCATGCCACTTTCAAAGTAATGAAAATGAAATCACATATGTTAATACATATACAAAGCCAATAATGAGAATAGCAGCTATAATAGATTTGAGATCACTACAAGTTGTTCCCCCTTCCATTGAAAGAGAACATCAAATTCTTTTTCCCTTGAATCTATGCTGAATTTAATGACATGCTAAACCAATGGAATGTGATGAAAGTGACATTCTCAGACTTGGAATACTCTTTCTGAGACTCTTGAGAGGAAGCCAGATTACCAGATTACCCTGAAACACTCATGATGGAGAGGCCACATGCAGGTGCTTTCAGACTCAGCAGAGTCTACTTTTCCAATCATCATTGCCAAGGCAAAAGACAAAGGAGTGAAGCCATCTTGGACCCTCCAGATGAGCTTATCCATCAGTTGGATCCTACACAATAACATTCATTATGTCACAGGAAATAAAAGAATTTCCCAGTTGATGCCTGCCTGAATTCCTGACTCACAGTATCATAAAACATAATAAAATTAATGTTTTAAACCACTGTACTTTGGCATAGTTTGTTATTCAACTATATGCAGCTGGCATAGATTCTAAGATATGATCCTTGTAAGAAGGCATAACAGCTATGTTAATTGCCGGTGAAATTGTCTAAATGATTTTCTTATTCTTCTACTCTACACCAGTGAGTTTTTCTCAAGCTTTGCTTTTCCTTTTCTAACGTGACATGTTTAATGGATGGTTTTTACATGCTCAAAAGCCTGCTGTTAGTATCATCTCTAGTTTTTAAAAGTCCCAATCTTTAAGTTCTGGTCACTGTGAACAAAGTTTGTTCCATGTGTGCCAAAATAATTGCAGTTTGCCAATATGATATTCTTCTTCCTGCACTCTTGTCTTTTATCATGTTACTCCTTCTCTATGTGTTAACTTTTACATATTCTTTCCCATGAAAAAATTGCTACCTTAAGTTGCACACTCAACTTAGAAATGACTTCTTTCTCTGATCTCTACAACCTAAGGCAGTTGGATATCTCTTCTTCCCACACACTTCTTTCTTTTCCTCTGTAAGTTAGATATAGTAGCACACCCTAATTTATAGGTGGATGTTAATATTAAATGAGATGCAGTGTGCTGAGCTCATATAATAGTTATATTCTTAGAACAGGATATATTGGCCATATATTCTCTCAAAATACATATTCCCTAATACATCTTCAAACATGTCAATATGCACAACAGCTAATTAAATATAAATGACCTTAACAGATATGAATACTGTATTTTTAACTACAGTGGAAAGATAGAGAAAGCAGACTAGTCATTAAAGCTTTTGCCTTTTGAAAGCAAAAGTGACAAGGACAATATTTGAGTTGAAAGTGTTAACCTGTTCTTTTTAAAAAAATAAGATAGAAATGAGAGGTCACAGATTTCCTATGTATTTAGGTCTTTTTTTAAAATTTTTTTTTATTTATTATTTATGATAGTCACACAGAGAGAGAGAGAGATAGAGGCAGAGACATAGGCAGAGGGAGAAGCAGGCTCCATGCACCGGGAAATTGCTTCCTGGGTTTCCAGGATCGCGCCCTGAGCCAAAGGCAGGCGCCAAACCACTGCGCCACCCAGGGATCCCTGTATTTAGGTCTTAAGCAACTATAAAGTTAAAATACCTTTTCATTTTAAATACAACCAAAACTGGGGTGCCTAGGTGGCTCAGTCAGTTAAGCATCGGCCTTCAGCTCAGGTCATGATCCCAGGGTCCTGGGATTAAGCCCCACATTGGGCTTCTTGCTCAGTGGGAGCCTGCTTCTCCCTCTCCCTCTTCTTGTCATTCCCCCTGCTTGTGCTCTTTCACTGTCAAATAAATAAACAAAATCTTTTTTTAAAAAATGATAAATAAGTACAAACAAAACTATAAAATCAGTATCATATACATTAAAACAAATGTAATATTGCAAATGATGTTGCTTGGCAGAAATTAAATATCCCTACACAGTATGATTATATATACATCTGTATTAGTCAGGGTTCCCCAGAGAAACAGAACCAATAGAAGATTATATGATACAGAAAGATAAAGACATAGATGTATTATAAGGAATTGGCTTATGCAGTTATGGACACAGAGAAGTCCCAAAATGTACAGTCATCAAACTGGAGAACCAGGAGAGCTGATTATGTAGTTCTAGTCCACAACTGAAGGAGTGCTGATAGTGTTAGTTCAAGTCAAAAAGCTAGAAGGAAAGAGACCCAAGAGGACCAATATTTTAGTTTGAGTTCAAAAGCAAGAAAACCAATGTCCCAGCTGAAGCTATCAGGCAGGTGGAATTTCCTTCTTACTTAGCATGTGTGTTCTATTCTGGCCTGCAGTAGATTGGATGAAGCCCACCCACACTAAGGAGTGCAATCTGATTACACAATCTACTGATTAAAATGTTAACCTCACCCAGAAACACTTTCAGATGCAACCAGAATAAAAACAGATCAAATGTTTGGGCACCTTGTGGCCTAGTCAAGTTGACACATAAAATCAATCATCACATACTCCTACCACTATTATGTAGTCAAACTATGAGAAAAAGTAAAGAAAGAAAAAGAAACTTTGTTCATTTGCACATCATCACAGCTTTTTTTTTTTCATTTATTATCATTTATACATTAACTTGCAATAGTTCTTTTCACTTAACCATTGGCTATTGTAGTAAAGCTAATTATTACAATGAGATTATTTCTGAGTTTTTGAGTATTTAATAAGAGAGTATCCTGCTATTAAAGTAGTATCCAATTGATCCAGAATGTGCTTATACTTTTAACTATGTATATAGATATTATATACATGAAAGAACAAAAAGAAAGAAAACAATAATAGAAAATATCATCAATGGGTATCCTAGACCAAAGACATACATGGACCGCAACTTAAGAAGTATGTACATAGTAGTTATTAAGTATGCTGTCAAATCTTCTGAAGTAAATATATATATGTATGTATACATACATATAAATAAAAAGATATATACATGTAGGCATGACAAAACAAATAAGCAGGAGCTAAAAACATTATTTTAATTGAAAGAAATTTGGAAAAAAATGAAATAATTTTTTTTCATTACAAAGCTATTTGAGTATCAAAGAAAAATTAATTCTATCAGTTTCTCCCTTTCTTCATACTACTTTGTCAAGTAGTCAGCAAATTAAAAACTGCATTTCTGGGTGCCTGGGTGGCTCAGTCAGTTACGCATCTGCCTTCAACTCAGGTAATGATCCCGGCTAGGATCCTGGAATAGAGCCCCACGTTGGGCTCCTTGCTCAGTGGGGAGCCTGCTTCTGCCTCTCCTTCTGCCTTTTCCTCCAGGTTGCGTGCTCTCTCTCTCAAATAAATAAAATCTTAAAAAAAATAAAAACTGTATTTCTTACAAACCAATGCTGAACATTATCCACTGCATGATACTTTCACTATATATATATATATATATATATATATATATATATATATAAATTCACTATAGATGATGGATGATGGATGAATAGATAAATAATAGATATAGAAATGATAGATGATTGACAGACATATATAAACAAATAGGTAGATAATAGATGGATTTTCTGGCAAAAGATTTTTTTCTAATAATTGCTTAGAGATATTTTTATCAGCAAATGTTAGAATAAGGAATCAACCATTTATTTTTTTAAATGGTATGGCAACAAGTACATTTTTATTTCTTAAATTTTTCTCTTGCAGGTAGAAGCCTTCCTCCACCCTTCTTTGTCCTCTTTCTCCACGTGACATACCAATTCGCTGATCGTCACCCTCATTGCTCTTTTCTAAACTCATTTGAACCATGTCTGTGCCAGTTATGGAGCACTGTATTGCATTCACACTTTTTAACTGTGGAAATGGATGTGGGCCCTTTAAATATGTTTTCCTTTCCCAGCTGGCACTGACGTTTCATCACTTTCCATCTAGAGAGGAAAGGGTTTTGCTTCCTGATTTCATTGTGTCCACTTGGCTGGCTCCTGCAGTCCTAGCTTCTCCAGCACTAAGCTTCTGCAGGTCCTGGCTGCCAGAAACATCTCGTGGCCAGCGGCTTTCCCCTACAGGCCCTTTAGGTGGTTTTATGGCCTACTGCTTCTGGTGAAATCCCTCCTGTTCACAGTTTTCTCCAACGACCCAGGAGGCTGATTTCCAGCAGTTCCAAAGGTCAACCACTGGCAAATTCCACCACTGGCAGGCACCACAGTAACTTCTCTGCTCCCCAGGGGACTAGAGTCAGGCTGTCTCCATAAGATCTGGATCAGCCTTGAGGAGATAGTGGTATTTATTGGAGTGTTTTGTCTCAGCACCAGAGATAACAGCTTGTATATATTTACTATAGCATCGTATAGGATAGTTATAGGATAGTATAGTGGTGTAGTATACTACAGTATAGTGTAGTATTGTATAGTTTTGTGTATAATAGTGTAGTCTGGTATAGTAGCATAGTGCACTGTAGTATTGTACTTTAGTGTAGTAGTGTCATGTACCGTAACCTACTAGTGTAGTGTAGTAGAGTATAACGTTATTGTATTCTTATGCCCTGAACTGCATCGCATCTCCTCAAAATTCGTATGTTGAAGTCCTAACCTACAGAACCCCAGAATGTGACTGTATTTGGAGATAGTGTCTTTACAGGGGTAATTAAGTTAAAATGAAGCCCTCAGGGCCTCCATAGTATCTGACTGGTGTCCTCATAACAAGAAAAATGTGGACACAGAGACACAAGGGATGCATATACACAGAAGGAAGACCATGTGAGGACATAGGGAGAAGCCAATCATCTGTAAGCCAAAGAGAGTGGCCTCGGGAGAAGCCAGACCTGCCGACACCTTGATCTCAATGGTCCAGACTCTGGAACCATGAGGAAAAAAACATTTGTTGTGTAAGCCACCTAGATAAGCTCTAGCAAACTAATGTGTGTATAATCTCCTATTACATTATTTATATCTGATATTGCTACATTCTTTAGAGTTCTTGTTGATTCTTACTAGCCAATCATTCTTTATTTCAATCCCTTGTTATTTAATGATTTTCTATACTAAGCTTTCCTTGTTCAAATTGCTATGTGGTTTTTCTCTCTCTCAATTGGACTCAAACTGATGCAATATTCTAGCAAACACAATTTACTATCCTCCCCAAATCACATATTGTCCACAAGAACAAGACTGAAAAAATTATCGAAATTTCTGAAATTTTCTTTATTACCATACTGAGAACCTCAGACATGAGAGTTCTTATATATATATATATATATGAACAACTTTATGATCCACATAATGTGCATCCATATGATGCACATAAATGCACATTTTCCACTTGTGTCTATCTTTATCACAATTGTTGTTTTATTGCAAATACGTCCATTTTTTTCATTTGAAAAATATCTAGCTTACATTTTTCAATCTTGTACCCACCAAACATTAGAGACATTATCAAATAGCCTCGTGAAATCAATACCACTTATAGCTATAATATTTCTATTAAAAAGTTAGGTTTTAGTAATGTCTCTCCTATCTTTCATGATCAGTCATTTATTAAAATTTTATTATTGTCCTGTGCATTCTGGATTAAAATGTGTTTAAGAGTAATGCATATAGTTCTCATTATAGCTAATATTTAAATAAATTATTATGATACAAATGAGAACAGTACTACAGTCGAGGAGGTTTGAATAAAATTTTATGGAGAATAGATAGATTAGTTCATACTGGTGTGGTTTGGTAAGACCAGAGCCACAGCAAAGGTGGTGTATGAATTAACTTTTAAGCTTTCAGTAACAGTTTACCAATCTGGGAAGAGATAGGCAAGGGAAGTATTAACAAATGGACGGTATTTTTTAAATGTAGCAAATTCTGACATTAGTGAAAAATCAAGTATAAATAGGTCTCCTGATTAGTAGCATGGAAGAGAAGGTAACTGAAGATAAATTATAAAATATATACATGAATAAAGGCTTTTTATTCTATAATATTGTAGTGGAAAATGTTTCATCAAGCTTGGCTCACATAGTGTTGTATTTGGGAGTGTGGTGTTAGCTAATAACCACCTTCTCAGGGCTGTAGGGGAATATATAATATTAATAATAGAAGGTCGTCCTATGTTATAAGAAGGCAACTGTGGTGCTGACAAAGTATTCCTTTAGCTTATTTAGGAGATAATTTCCTAGGTTCTGCTGGACACACAGCATTTCTCTCCATACAGTCATTCCTTCAGGTCTTATTTTGTTTTGTGGTTTTAGTTGACAAAATTTAATAAATGTCCCATAGACTCTGGTACTGGAGATAGAGCTATTAACAAGATAACATGTTCCTATCCTTGTGGCATTTATAATCTAGAAGGGAGCTCTTTAACAAACAATTACAAATATATGAGTGCGACTAGTAAACATGGAGTGTTAAGGAGCATAGTAAATCTTACTTCCTTGATTCCTTTCTTTTCATATGACTAATTTATTCCCAAAATCCAAAAGTCATTACATAATGGTTGGATTCCACTTCTGGCCAATACAGAATAATAGAAAACTGTCCTACGAAATTTGCCACATTCTAGATTTTGCTAATTGCATCCCTGAGATGTTAACATTTTTCTCTGAGCTCTGTAACTTCTTTTAATGGCAATTGGATCTAGAGGCTATTTGTTTATGTAATTACTTATTTATTTACAGAATATTTTATGGACGGTAGCAAGTACTTCCTATTCTATTATATTCGAATACTTATATGATTAACAATAAGGGCTTGATGTTTCTTTTCATTTTATGTTAATATTGATCATTTTGTATTAGTTTAAAGATTCCCATCAGTTTTTCATTTAAGAATTTTCTCAGCCATTGATGATCATTATCTAATTCCATCGTTTTATTAGGGATTATAAAATGGTCATATCCTATGCTTTTTCTTCATTTCTCAGCTAACATACTTTTATTAAATATTTTCCATTGTCAATAATTTGATTTTTTTCAGGTACTATATTATAGGAAGAAAAAATATTTTATTCTCTTTTTATTTACTAGTATTCAGAATAATAAGTTAATTGCCTAAGAATCTCCAAGAGTAATGAATGAGGATTACTTAAATTACTTAAATTATGGCATAGATTTTAATACTTTTCTTTCAATAAACTGCAGTTATTTTTATTTTTATGCTCAAATTGTACCATTTTTTAAGGCCAGAGAAAGCCCTTTCAACTTAGTTTTTTTCTTCAGAAAAAAGGAAATCATATTCTTTTATCTTTCAGTATCTCTAACAGCACTTTTATTTCTAGTATTTTAACAGGGGTCCATATATTGGAGTTTTGTTTGTTATTTTTCTTCATGATTTTATTTAAATTTCACTTAGCTAACAAACAATGTAATATTAGTTTCAGCTGTAGAATTTAGTGATTCATCATTTACATATAATACCTGGTGCTCATCACAAGTGCCCTTCTTAATACCCATCACCAATTTAACCCATCCCCCCCCCATGCACCTCCCCTCCTATAACCATCAATTTGATCTCTGTAGTGAACAGTCTGTTTCTTGGTTTTCCTCTCTCTTTTTATTCCCTAGATGTTCTTTTGTTTTGTTTCTTAAATTCCACATAGGAGTGAAATTATATGGTATTTGTCCTTCTCTGACTGATTTTCTTAGCATAGTACACTCTAGCTCTATCCATGTCATTGCAAAATGGCAAGATTTCATTCTTTTTCATGGTTGAGTTATACTCCATTACACACACACAGACACACACACACACACACACACACACACACACACACCTTCTTCATCCAGCCATCAGTTGATGGGCATTTGGGTTCTTTCCATAATTTTACTATTGTTGATAGTTCTACTATTAACACTGGGGCACATGTATCCCTTCAAATCAGTATTTTTGCATCCTTTGGCTAAAAATTTAGTAGTACAATTACTGTATCATAGGGTAGCTCTATTTTTAACTTTTTGAGGAAACTCCATACTGTTTTTCCACAGTGCCTACACCAATTTGCACTCCCAACAGTGTAAGAAGGTTCCTCTTTCTCTGCATCCTCACCGACACCTGTTTTTTTTCTGTGTTGTTCATTTTAGCCATTCTGACAGGTGTGAGGCAATAGCTCATTGTCTTCAATTTGTATTTTCCTGATGATGACTGATGATGAGCATCTTTTCATGTGTTTTTTGGCCATCTGGATGTCTTCTTGGAGAAATGTCTATTCATGTCTTCTGTCCATTTCTAAGTGGATTATTTGTTTTTTGGGTATTGAGTTTGATAAGTTCTTTATATATTTTAGATACAAACTCTTAAGCAGAATTGCCCTTTGCAAATATCTTCTCACATTCTGTCAGATTCCCTTTAGTTTTGTTGATTGTTTACTTTGTAGTGCAGAAGGTTTTTATTTTGATGAAGTCTCAATAGCTCATTTTTGTTTTGTTTTCCTTTTTTTTTTTTGTTTCTATTTCCCTCACCTCAGGAGACATATCTAGTAAGAAGTTACTATGGCCAATGTCAAAGAAGTTGCTACCTGTGATCTCTTCAAGGATTTTGATGGTTTCTTTTCTCACATTGGGTCTTTCATCCATTTTGAATTTATTTTTGTGTGTGGTATAAGAAAAAAGTCCAGTTTCAATCTTTTGCGTGTTGCTGTCCAGTTTTCCCACCACCATTTATTGAAGAGATTGTCTTTTTCCCATTGGATAGTGTTTCCTGTTTTTTTTGTTGTTTGTTTGTTTTTTAACTTTATTTATTTATGATAGTCACACACACAGAGAGAGAGAGAGAGGCAGAGACACAGGCAGAGGGAGAAGCAGGCCCCATGCACCTGGAGCCTGACGTGGGACTCCATCCTGCGTCCCCAGGATTGCGCCCCGGGCCAAAGGCAGGCGCTAAACCGCTGCACCACCCAGGGATCCCAGTGTTTCCTGTTTTGTTGAAGATTAGTTGACCATATAGTTGTGTGGTTCATTTCTGGGTTTTCCATTAATTTATGTGTGTTTTTGGCTAGTACCATACTGTTTTGATCACCACAGCTTTGTAACATAATTTGAAGTCTTGAATTATGATTCCTCCAGCTTTACTTTTCCTTTGCAGGATAACTTTGTCTATTTGAGTCTTTTGTGGTTCCATACAAATTTTAGGATTGCTTGTTCCAGCTGTGAGAAAATTGTTGGTATTCTGTTTGGGGTTGCATTAAATGTGTGCATTGCTTTGGGTATATGGACATTTTAACAATTATTGTTCTTCTAATGCATGAGCATGGAACATCTTTCCATTTCTTTGTATCATCCTAAATTTATTTCATCAATGTTTTATAGTTTTCAGAGTATAGATCTTTCTCCTCTTTGATTATGTAATCCTAGGTTTGGTTTTGGTGCCGTTGTAAATGGGAATGCTTCCTTAATTTCTCTTTCTGCTGCTTCATCATTAGTGTATAGAAATGTATCAGATTTCTGTGGATTTATTTTGTGTCCTGTGACCTTATTGAATTTGTTTATCAGTTCTAGCAGTTTTTTAGTGGAGTCTTTCAGGTTTTCTATATGTAGCATTGTCATTTATGAATAATGAAAGTTTTACTTCATCCTTACCTTCTTTTATTTCTTTTTGTGGCCTGATTGCTATGGCTAGGACTTCCAGTACTATGTTGACTAAAAGTAGTGAGAGTGGATATCCTTGTCTTGTTCTTGACCTTAAAGGAAAGTTTCTCAGTTTATTCCCATTAAGGGTGATGTTAGTTCTGGGTTTTTCACACATGGCCTTTATGATGTCGAGGTATGTTCCCTATAAACGTACTTCATTGAGGGTTTTTTATCATAAATAGATGTTGTACTTTATCAGATGCTTTTTTTTCTGTGTCTATCCTAATGATTGTATGATTCTTATCCTTTCTCTTATTGCTATGATGTATCATGTTGATTGATTTGTGAATATTGAACCACCCTCACAACCCAGAAATAAATACCACTTGATTATGGTGAATGATTTTTTATTGTATTGTTAGTTTCCTAGTGTTTGGTGAATATTTTTTGCATTTATATTCATCAGAGATATTGGCCTGTCTTTTTTTGTGGTGCCTTTATCTGGTTTTGGTGTCAGGGTACTGCTGGCTCCTGGAATGAATTTGGAAATTTTCATTCTTCTTCTACTTTTTTAGAATAGTTTGAGAAGAATAGGTATTAACTCTTCTCTAAATATTTGGTAGAATTTGCCTTTGAAGCCATCTGGCCCAGGACTTCTGTTTGTTGGGAGGTTTTTTTTGTTTTGTTTTGTTTTGTTTTGTTTTTATTACTGATTCAATTTCTTTGCTGATAATTGGTCTGTTAAATTTTCCATTTCTTCCTCCTGTTAGGTTATAGGTTTCTAGGAGTTTATCCATTTCATCAAGGTTGTTCAGTGTGTTGGCATATGGCTTTTCATAATAACCTCTTAAAACTATTTGTATTTTTGTGGTGTTGGTTGTTATTTCTGCTTGCTTTTGTGATTTTATTTATTTGGGTTTTTTCTATTTTTTTTCTTGATAAGCCTGGTTAGAGGTTTATCAATTTTATTGACTTTTTCCAAAGAACCAGCTCTTGGGGATACCTGGGTGGCTCAGCAGTTGAGCTTATTCCTTTGGCTCAGGGTGTGATCAAATCCCATATCAGGCTCCTCACAGGGAGCCTGCTTTTCCCTCTGCTATGTCTCTACCTCTCTCTGTTTCTCTCATGAAAAATAAATAAAATCTTTTTTAAAAAGTCCTTTAATAATTCCTACTCCTACATTAAAATACTAAGAAGTAATATCACTGATACTAACATGTATAAGTTCATGATGGAAGAAACCATTGTCATACTTTCAATGGGCTCTTCAATAAAGACATTATGGCATATTTGTAAATTCTCACTATTCTCAATATTATATATGACATTCCCAATAATATATTCATTCTACTCATGTGAAACAGAAAGCTCTTTTTATTAATTAAGAGGGAACTACATTTGAAACATTAGCCAGTAACATGTGCTTGGTTAGCCTAAGGCTTTATCATTTTGCTATTATCAGAGAGTCTCAGATCCTTTCCAGTTATGAATTTAAAAAAGGAAGAGTTTGTAAGAATAACTTGTAGGCTATGTCAGGGTTCGGATTTGACTCTTAGTTTTAAGGTCGCATAGCACAATACTTTTCTCAACCTGTCTCACTCACCTTCTAACTCTTTTCCTTTACCTACATGGCCCAGAACACAAACATGTGATGTTTCCCACTTACAGAGTTTCCCCCACTCCCACTTACTTTCTGAAGCTTTTCAGAAATGTTTTAAGTGGGTTTCATGGTCCTCTGTGCTTAATAGGGATGTTTTAAATTAACTTTTTCCCAGAACTCTAAAGTTGAAAAAAATACCATTTATAGGATTGTATAATTTCATCTCATGCTCATTAAAAACCTAAATAATGCAAAGGATCTCATATCTTGCTCTTATTGCATAATCTTACTAGAACACATTCTCAATTTTGCATAAGCCATTTATTCACTGTATGAAAATCAATTGCCTGATAAGTTTACTTGTATTTGTCTAAGTGAATATCTCTGCCTCTAATGAGTTAGTCATGTTCCCTACTTATTAAGAACCATTACTCTTATTTTAAATACACAAATATTTATAAATATTTTATACATCACTATATGACATGTTAAATGTTCACACCAAAGATTAGTATACAGTTTTTCCATTGTTAAATGTGGCATAGTTTGTGCCCTTAGCTACCTTCCACCCTCAATATCACCTACTTACTATCCACATTCCTCACTCTCCCTGATAAAATATTTTTTAAATAGATTTTAAAAGTACAGGTAAATACACATTCCAGTATTGTATCACAAATATATAATGAAGTCAGTATGTTTAACAGAGGCATATAAATCATAAAGTTTCACTGATTTAAACATAAACTCACAAATCACATTACATAGGCAGAATTCTTGAGAAGATATGAAAGCATTTTAATCCTACAATGTGTGTTTACCTATGAACTAAGTAAAGTTGATTTCTCTATATAAATCCAAAATCTGAGGATAATCCTACAATGTGTGTTTACCTATGTACTAATTAAAGTTGATTTCTCTATATAAATCCAAAATCTGAGGATAATCCTACAATGTGTGTTTACCTATGTACTAATTAAAGTTGATTTCTCTATATAAATCCAAAATCTGAGGATACTTAACCACTAGGCAAGTAGGTGCAGACCACTCCAAATGTATAAAAGCAGTATGTAGCTCCTAAATTGGAGTTCTTCCTTGGCTTGATTCAAGAAGGAGAGCCTTGCCCACCTCTTACTGCGATCTTTTCTTGACTGACCTCCCCTTTACTCTTCCACTAGGATGGGACTTGATTCCATCAATTACATAACCAATTAGTATGTTCTACATATTTGTGTTAGCCAGAATCCTGATAGGAAATAGATGTCATGGGCAACCCTGGTGGCTTAGCGGTTTAGCGCCACTTGCAGCCCGGGGTGTGATCCTGGAGACCCGGGATCAAGTCCCACGTCGGGCTCCCTGCATGGAACCTGCTTCTCCCTCTGCCTGTGTCTCTGCCTCTGTGTGTGTGTGTGTGTGTGTGTGTGTCTATGAATAAATAAATAAAATCTTATATAAAAAAAAGGAAATAGATGTCATATTCCCAGTGGGTAATGCAAGGAAAGTTTAGTATAGTTAAGAGGCCATTTACAAGGGTATGCCTGGGACAAAAAGAAATCAACACGGTAACTTGTTGGTAGCAAGAGAAAGGAAGCCCTGTCTAAGTTTGCAGCTGTGGGATCCCTGGGTGGTGCAGTGGTTTAGCGCCTGCCTTTGGCCCAGGGCGCGATCCTGGAGACCCAGGATTGAACCCCACGTCGGGCTCCCGGTGCATGGAGCCTGCTTCTCCCTCTGCCTATGTCTCTGCCTCTCTCTCTCTCTCTCTCTCTCTCTCTCTTTCTCTCTGTGACTATCATAAATAATAAAATAAAATAAAAAAATAAAAATAAAATAATAAGTTTGCAGCTGTAAGGGAAGGTGTGCTTACCAGAACCTCAAGAGCATGGTTGTACAGAGAAGGACACTTGACAGAAACTGTGACCTTTAGCAAAGAAGCACAACCAACCTCAGGAAACTATCAGAGGGAATAAATACCCTAACCTCACTCTTCTCTCAGACTCCAATCTTCTGTAGACACTTCCTGTTGGTTGAACTCTACCAGGAACCTGAAGGCAAAAGGAGGCTTTATGCGAACTCATCTGGTCAATGTCTTTCAGGTAAGAAAAAGGGAATTCAAAGAATTATGGAGGGACAAATAAAAGGTAAGTAGCATGATAGTCTAATTGATAATTTGAAAAATAGCAACCAATAAAAAAAGTCATTGGGTTTTAAGCACTATTATAATTTCATAATAGAAATAAAACACTGTTGATCCCCTTTAGCTTATTCTTCATGTACTTACCACTATTTACCATAAAATATATTTTACTGATTTATTTTGCTATTGTATTTTTGCCCTCACTAGAACGTAAATACCTTAGGGTATAGCTTTTTCTATTTAATTCACCACTATGTTCTCAGAACCCTGAATACTGCTTGGCTTATAGTAGATATGAAATAGTTTGAATGAATGAATTGGAGAATATAAAGATGTTTTTAATGTAAAAACTGTAACTTACTAAAAACTAAAACCTGTGAAAGTAAACACATTCATATTATATAAATACTTCACATAAAGAGGACTATTTAGGGTTCTTATTCATGTTTATAAACAAACTGCTTTGGATTTCAAAAGGCATGAAAAATAAGGGGTTTCTTTTACATTTGTATTTCTCCACAAAAATTAATTTTATGAAGAAAAGTGGCACATGTCTAAAATGTAAGAAGCAATAGACTTAGCTGTACTAAGTGCCAACTATTACCCTACTCAATTTACAATAACTAATCTTTCTTTGTCTTCAATTCCAAAAAAAAATAATAGTATATTTTCTAATTATTATCCTAAATGCACAAAATAGCTCATTTACTTTTATTTTCTTAAAGAATTTATTTATTTATTTATTTATTTATTTATTTATTTATTTATTTATGAGAGAGAGAGAGAGAGAGAGAGGCAGAGACATAGGCAGAGGGAGAAGCAGGCTCCCCTCAGGGAGCCAGATGTGGGACTGGATCCCTGAGCCCCAGGATTTGGCCCTAAGCTTAACTGCTGAGCCATCCAGGCATCCCAGCTTATTTATTTTTAAATTAAAGAGACCTGGAAGATAAATCTATAGATAGGTGTAGGAACTTCAAAACAAAGAAAGTATTATAATAAGTACACTAAAGAGAAACGTTGTAGCATGACATCTTCTCACTTGATTTTATCTTTTGTTATTGAACTGATATCTGAATGTGTTTTTAAGGAAAGAAAAAGGAAGAAAAGACTGAAAGTATTCGAAGATCTTATGATTGAGAGTAGTTCCATCATTTGCCAGTTGTTTGACTTTAAGAATTGTTACATTGCCTCTAGACTTCAGTTTTACTGCCTATATTATGAAATTAATAATAGCTATTTTTCTGGGTTGTGCATATTAGAAGAGATAATGTATACATAAATCATGCGGGCCTCCCACTACTCTATTTTGCAAGGCATTTCCTGGGCCCATTAGCTTCTGAGACCCATTCTTTGTTTGGTAATCAAGAACCAATTGTACACATCTTTAAATTCTTAAATAAGTAGCATTAAATTAAAACCAACCAGTATATTCTTAGTCATTCCACATGCAGTTTGCCATCTTCCCAAGCATTTAGTCAATGTAGTAAGAACTACTTTTATGTTATCTCCAATTGCAACCTCTAGGTTCACACACTGAGTCCAGGATACATGAAGTATAGCAATTTAGAAATATAGTGTTTACCTTTTAGCTATCCTTTGCCTATCTTCATACCCTTTTTTCTCTTCCAACTCCAGAAGGAGAAAATAAGGAATAGGATGCCCTGATTTAGTGTTTATAATTTCTTATTAACATTCTATTGTAACAAATAAGTCTTCCATTCCTTTCCTCTTTTAAGAAATGAAGGGTTAAGTCCATGCAATTAGTCTTGCTCAGAACTCTTGGTTAATCCACCATCTGATCCAAATACTGTTGGATCATGTTTCTATTTGGTTATGACTTTGGACTAGAGGGACTGATATGTTAGATCTTTTATACATTTGCTGTTTTTATACACTTCGTTTTTTTTTTTTCTAAACTGTCTGGTTTATTCACAGTTCCCTGTATGTACTCTTCTCAATTTACATAGAGATAAAATATATGCAGAAAATTATGAACAGATGTGTGCTTAATACAACACTGATTTATTTGATAAATATTTATTGAGTGTCTAATATATAAGCCAGAGACTATTCTAGATGCTTGGGATACATCAAAAAACAAGTTGACGGAAATCCCTGCCTATATGAAAATTATAGTCTAGTAAAAGTTAGACAACTGTTCACCTCAACAGAGAAATCCATATGTGTCTTTAACAAACAAAGATCTATAGATCCATATGGGTCAAGAGAATAATTGATTTTTAAAAAGCATTCTTTCCATACTTATTTTAATTTGTAATATTATCCAAATCTGGACTATGCCAGGGAAGGATTAGGTCCTGAAAATCTAAGTAGGGCAGAGATACTTAATCAAAGTGAAATAATCTGTGACACTGTTTAATTGAATTGTAGAGAAAATCTACAAAGAAGAATAAGGTAAAAATAAAAAAGTACAAGCATTTGGGACAAAGTACAGATGTGGAGCTCTGATTGAAAATGGGTAACAGAATCAAAAACAATATAGGAACTAGATCAGAGCAGAAGAATCTCCACAAGCATCGTGGCAATTGCCAAATATACCATCATATTTTGTTCACTTTAAAAATTCGGTGGACCTGAACAGGATTGAATAAAGAGAGATAGGTATATACGTACAGAAATTACTAGCACTCTCACTCTCATCATGTCATACTGGTCATACCTGGAGGCAGCAGACGCGGTCCATAGCTAACAGGTCCCTTAACCCATAAGGCAGAGATGACAGTGTAGGACCATGAATAATTATCTCTGACTGTTCTTTTTCTATTTATTTTCTTATATACCTCATTTATTGCATCTTCAATAAACAAGAGTGTCCCATACATCCATTATTTAAATGCAGCCAATCAAATCACAACTATGTACCCTCCTACCAGATATCATGAGCTAAAACATTTAAAGACATACTCCTCACAAACTACACAGAATCCTTCATCTGTGCTTATTTCCAAATATTTTCTTACTATAAGTACAGTATAATTTTGAAAATGCCCATACTTTTTTCTTGAAAATAAATGACCAAAAGGAGAGTGCCCATTGACAAAACAATGTAGATACAACTATAATAAAATGAATCTTTTTTATTTCACCCAAATCTACCAAGAACCAAGGAGAACAGAACTGACATTTTTTAAACTAAAGAAAATACAATGTTAAAACTACACCATAAAAAAACACCTTTTTTTCCCCTGAGAAACAATAGAGAAACTTTGCATGTTATGAATCTGAAGCTAAAAATGAAAGAACATGGCTAACCTTTCTAAAACAATTGTCTCTCCTAAGGGTTTGGTTCTGCCTCTGTGATCATATAATTTTCATGTTGTTTTATGCATTCCCTATGGCTGAATCAACTACAGTATCATTGCATATTAAAATTTCAACACAGAAACGCACATTTAAATTCTGTGCTTGATATAAAAGTCATGAAGAGACTGGAGGCAAGTTGGAGAAACAACTGAGTTTAATAAAGAGATCAATATAGCTGAGCAGACACATTACAGGCCTATTTTCCAAGACTTCTCATACACACAGAAAAGGAACCAAAAAAAAAAAAAGGCCCCCAAAACCATACTAACCCCCAGTTCTCTCAGGATGCTTTTAGTGGGAGAGTAGATCTCCTTATGAAATAATAAAAACACCATTATTTTTAATATCCATCCTATTTTTAAAATAACTTTAATCTGGCTCACATTTTTAGCAGTTCACTAACTCTCAAAATTAAGAATGCACAATATATAAATTAATACCTAGACATTTTTATCATTGATTTATGCATTTATTTTAATTTCTAATAGAATAAATGAATTTATTATGAATGTCATCTGAATGTTAAATTTCAGATAATGAGTGGATGAAAAAGTCAGTCTTTCAAGAGTATCTATTTTATCCAAGTCTACGTATTCACACATATAAAAAATGTCACCCTTCCCTTAGAAATTATGTAAAAAGTTAATCTTTAAATAGCTACTCTATTCAAAACTAAATACCATTCCAAATTGCAATTCCAAGAAGTGACTACTTCACTTCTTCAACAGCCAAATCAGGTGTTCACACCACACACAGACACACACAACACACACACTGATGATGGTTTAAGATAATTTAAAAATTTATTTCTATACTTTAAAGCCTTTCAACTGTTCAGTACTGAATCTGTATTATTAGAAAAACAAATAATATCTTAAGAATGAAAAGAGAACATTTGATAGGATGGTCCCCAAGTCCCAACAGTTTATTTTCCATAATCATAACAAACATTTCTTTCAAAATACAACATCAAAGAGAAACTTAGATAGTTGGAAAATTCACTGATTAAGAAGATAGTGACTATTTTAAATGCTTACTTCCATGCTTACTTACACTTCAAATTAGACATATTTTAAAATGATCTCTTAAAAAGAATAAACAGCCCACTGTTTTTTAAGTAAAAGATTTAATTTCCTCTTTTAAAGTAGAAAAATATTCCATCTCTGAAAGATTTTTCAGGATCAAGTCTGAGAAACGGTGATCAAAAAAATATTTTCAAGAATAACTTTCAATTAGGTTTTCTGAAAAATCATAATTTATATTTACAAGTGGTTCTTATATTAGTTATTACTAAAACAAAAATGCAAAATAAAAATATTCTTTCAAAATAATCTCAGAGAATACATCCACAGACCATATTGTGGGAAAACATTGATTTGAAAACCTAAAGCTCATGCTAGGAAATGTCTTTCAATCACAAATCATCTTTTAAGAAGTCTTTATTTTTGATAACATTTTTCCTGGAGGTACAATCAACATGAGAATTCTAAACTTTAGATATCTCCTAGACCTCTGTTTTCTAGAATATGTCTTTAGACTAATTTAGACTCTCTGATGAAAATAACTGCATTGTGTAGCAAGCCAATCTCATTGTAATAATGAAAAAACATTTAAATATTCATATCTATACTTGCATATGGCCCGTGGCAATTTTGAAACTGTTTATATTTTTCAATAATGCATAATTTAGAGCATGTAAAATATTTCTTGGAACTAGCCAAGGTTTTTAGACTATTTCGAATGATATCTAGTAGTTTCATTCCTATACATAATTTTCACTTGCTTGAATTATCTAGATAATTGAAGTCAAAGGTCATTTTTGGTTTCAATATCCAGACAATTTATGCATAGATTCAACTGCTGTTAATTTATAGCAGAGAAATAAAATGTGTTTTTCAAAATGTATAATGACATGTGAGATTCAATCTATGGCTGTACATGGATCTTGGTGCACTCCCAATACTATTTTGTGAACCTTGATAAACATTGATTGGTGGTCTGACTTACCTGCCACATATGCACAACTTTTTGTTACATGGTGGGAAGAAAGAATTTGTTCAATACCACAAGAAAACCATATACACAACCATTATGTACACACAGAAATGTATTTGCTTAAATTTATATCTAAGCCTACTTTAATTGTCTCATTTCTGCTACCCTGTCTTTAAATTACATGCAGATGATTTGTTATATAAAAACCTTTGCATTGTGTTTTTATTAGAAAACACACTGAAAAGATATTCAACATAGCTTTAAGAACTAGAATACTAATTCTTTTTTACAATGCATTGCTGTCAACAGCAATATCAGGGCAGAGCTACACAGAAAATGATTCAACCTCCACAAGCTGCCAGTGTGAATTCTATACACCACATTCATAAATATGAAGACTGAAAGTATCATTATTCAATGTCCCAGAGAAAATGAAAACACGAGATTTTCTAGGATTCATCCTTTATGTGGAATAATTTAATTTAATTTTATCATATACATTATTTTCTCTTAGCAAAGACCTGTTTAAACTCTTTTGATTCCATAAAACAATCGAATATTGAATCAGCATGCAAGAAAATATTCAGATACGTTCTTTTCTGCTCTTCTGCATTCTCATAAAAGCATTTATGATATGGCGTGCAAAACAGAGCTAAAACTTCAGCTCCAATTATCATAATTTGATCATTGTTTTTTAAAAGTCTTAAATAATAATTAAGAATAT